>NC_030382.2:22725151-22877509 GCF_001625215.2 Daucus carota subsp. sativus
TCACTCATTTTATTAATATATGTTAAGTGTTTTATTTGATTGTTGTAATGATATTATTCTTGTTTTCATATTAAATTTTAATAAACAATTATATAAAAAACTAGTATTTTGAAAAGGTAACATTACTTATTGCTCTTTAATTTAATTTACTACCTAAATAACATTATATATCATTTAATTGAAAATAATATTTCATTGAATATGTAATATTAATGTGAATTCTAATGCTAGCAACATTATAATGCACTATTTATATTAATTTTATTAACTATCTAATAATTATAATTTAATCTATATCAAAATTATAATGAACATGAATATTAAATTATTCAAAAAAAATTAAACACTTCAATAATAATTTTAAAGTGTTATTTATTTTAAATTATAAGTTCTATCATCCTAACCCTTAAAATCGTAGTACGATTGGAATGTGTAAAGGACGGCAGAAATCATAAGTACAGTAGCTTAAATTTCAGGATTTCTCTATTGTCCCTGTGTAAACTATACAAACCTCTGTGTGCGGCAGGGTACTCATTCTTTGTAATTCAATTCCTATAAGATTTCTTCTTATTGAACTCATTCTTCATAATTCAGTTCGTGTAAGATTTCTTCTTCAAGAACTAAAAAACTTTTTGTTATGATTTCATTGTAAAGCTTTAGATTCGTTTTGTAACCATCTAGTTGTTGTAGATGAGTGTTGATGTAAGTCTAGTCACAGCCGCGGGGTTGTGGAGCAAGTACCCACATAGTTGACTATAATTCTTATTTTGTCACCCAAAGTATTAATAAATGAATCGTAATTAAATTCAGTACTTTTTATTTAATTATAGATGTTATTGAGAAATAGAAAATTATATATCTTACCATGATTTGTTTTTCTGCAAGTGTGTTGATATCATTGAAAAACTTGGTGAACAATGAAGATTATGCTCCAATTAATTCACAGGTATATGAGATAGATATGACAAAAACAAAATATTTTTGCCCATTTTTTTGTTGAATCTTATATATTACATGCTTCCTAGTAGTTTGTTGGCCAAAATTAGATGGGTGGTTCAACATCATCTTCCTCCAAGGTTATGGACCGACTTCTATTTGAATACCCGGCAACTCGATCTTTACCCTTAATCTTGCTCTGTTTACAAAATAAAACTGCTACTCAAGAATGCAATAGTTTTTCATTATCTAATTCACCTTTGTTTTATTGTTATGTTTTAACATGATACCTTGGGACAGGTTCTTTAATTTTGAAAGAAATGCTTGCAAATAAGAGCATTTGGTCAGTGTAATATTAGAGCTACAAAAGATTCTTAAATGCTTGTAATAAATATAGTGCTTCCTCTCTTTCCTCTCAATCATAAAGAGTTCCTTCCTGCTCATGACTATATAATACTTTAACTACAATTCTTACACTACTTCTTCAATGTCATAGTTGAAATATGAATAAACTATAAACTAATCATTTTGTTTAGTGTTGTTAGTTTTCGAATTTAATATTTAATCTAACCAATTAAGGCCTCGTCTGAATCATTTAATTTGTTTGTCTGTTTGAATTCAATATTAATTTGAACAAATAAGGCCTCATTATAATTCCATACTACCATATTAACATGTGATAGTTAATTAGTAGTTACTTAGCAGTTATGAAATATGCTGGATGCATAATATTTTTTTTTTTGACAAATTATCTAATGTGTGTGGTCACAGGATACGTGGCTGAAATGAGCAATAAAGACCCTAAGGCTTGCATTCCCTTTGATGGTATCCGGGATATTTGTATTCAAGAACTCTACCTCAACGTCTTCTCATATTACTGTTATATTTAACACGATACTTGGGACGGGTTCTTTAATTTTGAAAGAAATGCTAGTAAATTTCTTGTTGAGAGCATTTCCAAGAAACTTTGATACAAGCTTAACCAATGTACTAACTTACAAGGACTTATCTGATTTATATTATTTATAGGGAGAGAAGTCGAAGACTCTAGTAGATCCTCCGAGGCCATAAACATGGTTGGAAATGATGGTGAAAGAGAATTCTTATATACTTCTCCGCTGGAAATATTGGCTACTGTGGCAGAAACTGTATCTGATCAGCCTACACTGCTGGAAACCTGTCCCCGACCAAATGTAGAAAAAGATTCTTCATTTGAGAGAAATAACTGCAGGTAGAAGTAATTTTTATTTCCTACATCTAAGCATTATGCACTGGCATTTTCTTCCTTGATATTGTTTCCTCATAATTGTAGTCAAAATCCGACATGCATCTAATTAGAATTTACATCTGGCTTAGTAACTTACACCATTGTAGGAGAGGGTGATAGATCTCCACGTGAGGTCAATGACTTGGTTGATGATAAATCTCCAAGCGAGGTCAACGCCTTGGTTGACAAAGATGACCAAAGAAAAGTTAAAAAGGTCCGTTCACTAAAAGATGTGATGAGGGTCATTGAAAAAGGCATCTTCTAAGATGTGCACTGGTAATGGTCAGACTTCTCATACTCCTTGCTGAGTCATTCTCTGTTCGAATAATTTGTAATTCAAATTTCCTTAACATCTATAGTACAAGAGTTCGTTAGGCCTCAGGGAACCGGAAAGCAAAGAGATCTGTCCTCTCTCTGTGAGTAGAGTTTAGTTTTGAAGAAGCATGCAAAAGCTACTGGTAAGTCATCTCATCGTTGTGGACATACCTCTGTACAAGTCTGTGCTTTTACATTGTTAAAGATAATTGTTTCACAAAAAACGTTTGTATGGTTATATACAGGATCTTTTCCTCAGCCTCTATGGGGGGAAATGAGGGTTACTGTCGCGTCAAGCAAAAAGAGTATGGGAATGGCTGACACATTGATTACAGACAACATTTCATCAATGTAACCGTTGGGCCACCTGATGGATGGGCATGTCATTTAGATGTTGTCCATAACCAAAAGATAATAGCAAGTAGATTGTTACAATCAACGGAGTGAAAGTATATAGGTTATGAGTTTTGTATCAGGGTAATTAATCTATAATGAAGTAATTTATATAATTATTGTCTTACAATAAAACAAATGCAGATAAAGGCAAGATTTCAGTCGAATTTAAATGTAATGAAGAATAAATAATGACTGACAGACACACAATTTTATATAGTTGGGCTCGTTGGAGTCAGAAACTTTGGAGTCTTTAAAGACCCATTCCATCACCCATGGATTAAAATAAGAGGAACACAGAGATGAGGGACAAGTGGATAATATTTTTAATTGAAACTATAATTTACCATTGTATACAATTTCCAAGAGAATATATTGCATTGCAACTCAATTACAATTACCGGGTGTTTCTTCCTCCCCTCTGAAAACCGTTACAATTCAATATTAATACCTCACAGTTTCTCCTCCTAAATCAAATCAAAACAAAAAGGAAAGGACAGTTGTAAGCAAGACAACAAATATAAGTTCTTGAATAACCAACAAAGATGATTTCCAACATTGGAGAACAAGAAGAACAAACAGGATATAACCCCTTTCAGATATAGTCGACACAACTCGAACATATAGTGAAGACAACTACCACTTTCAAGACACAGAAATAATTTATAGATAAGCATGTTAATTGAATTGTGAAGAACATAATAATCGCCATCGATTTATACGGTAGAAAATAAGTATAGTGATTATTCAATCAGAACATTGTGTTAAAAAAATAACGGTAGTTAGATTATAACAAAATTAATGGCCCAGACGGAAGAATTCAATACTCCAAAATCATGTGGTCTCCACTGAACTTAAACTTATATATCTCTTTTCGACAATCAAAAATTAATGAAATATGTTTTCTAAATTAAAAATGCATAGTGACGTGTACTGACATGCATCATATCATTTCAGATTGAAGGTGGGTTACCCATTATCCAGAACCTCTACTGTTACTTGAAATGAAGATCGATGAATTTACAGATAAAAGTAAGCATTCAATATATTTATAATATTATATATTTTTTACAAATATTTTTTAAATATATTAATTTTGACATATAAAATATACATCACTTATCTAATTAAAGATCAATTATAAAAATAATTTGAATTATATAAATGTATGATATATTTAATACATAAATACAGTTGTTATATTTAAATTAATGACCATGAATGACCAAGTAAAACATGACTAACATCCTTACCAAACCTTATATATCAACTAAAATATAGAGATTTCAATATGTACAGTTTATATCAAGATGTGAATGTTGGTTATAAATAAAACTTAACTGCTTATCAAAAGTTTTTCTTACAATTTAAAATTTAAAATTATGATTAATATTAAATAGATTGTTGTAGTGATATTATTCTTGTTTTCATATTAAACTTTAATAAAAAATCATATATATATAAGAGTTTTTTTAATAGTAATAATTCTTATTGCTCGTTAATTTAATTTTACTACCTAAACACATTTTATATCATTTAATTTAAAATAAAATTTTATTGAATATGTAATATTCACGTGAATTTCTAATGCTAGTAACATTATAATACACTATTTATATTAATTTATTAACTCTCGAATAATTAATTTTATCTATATTAAAATTACAATGACATGAATATTAAATTATTCGAACAAAACTAAACACTTCGATAATAATTTTAAAGTGTTATTTATTTTAAATTATTAGAATTATATCATCCTAACCGTTAACATCCTAGAAGGATCTAGAATGAGTAATGGATGGCTAAAATCATGAGTACAGTAGCTTAAATCCAGGATAATAATAATTTTAAAGTGCTATTTATTTTAAATTATTAGAATTATATCATCCTCACCCTTAAAATCCTAGAAGGATCTAGAATATGTAATGGACGGCTAAAATCATAAAGACAGTAGCTTAAATTTGAGCATTTCTCTGTATGTCCTGTATTGTGTAAAGTATACCAACCTAAATCGTGTGCAATTGAGGGTAGTCATCTGTCTTCAACAACCCCTAATTGATTTTCCATAACAAATCAATCTTTGTAATTAAATTCCTGTAAGATATCTTCTTCTGAGAACTCATAAACTTTTTGTTACGATTTTCATGGTAAAGCTTTAGACTCATTTTGTAACCATCTAGTTGTTGTAGATGAGTGTTGATGCAAGTCATGTCACAGCAGCGGAGAATGGGGAAGGAGATGTCCATGATGTTTGGTTGTGGAGCAGGTATATGAACATAGGTCACTACAATTTTTATTTTATTTTTCGCTAAAGAGATTAATACATTAATAGTAATAAAATTTTCATCCAAAGTACTTTTTATTCAATTATAGAGATTAGTGAGAATTAGAAAATTACATATCTAACCATGATTTTTTTTTTTTGCAAGTGTGTTCATATCATTGAAAACTTGGTAAACAATGAAGATTATGCTCCAATTAATTCACAGGTATGTGAGATAGATATGACAAAACAAAATATTTTTGTCCATTTTATCGTTGGATCTTATATATCACACGCTTCCTAGTAGTCTGCTGTCAGAATTAAGATGGGTGGTTCAAGATCATCCTTCCTCTAAGGTTATGGACCACTTCTATTAGTTGAATACCCGGCAATTGGATCTTTACCCTTGAACTTGGTCTATTTACAAAAGAAAACAGTATTTATGTGCTACATTAAGAATGCAATAGTTGTCATTATCTTATCATCTGTTTTATTATTATTTTTTAACATGATACTTAGGGACAGGTTCTTTAATGTGGAAAGAAATGCTAGTAAATCTCTTGTTGAGAGCTTTGCTGATGGAAGATCAAATGCAGAAAAGACTTCCCTGCAGTTCAGTATCTGTGAAAGGGAAAAAGACTTTTGGATTGAGCTCAGAGCTTTTAAGGTATATATGATATCCATTTCTGTATTGTTATTCAGATAATATTTGTATTCAATAACTCTATCTCAAAATCTTCTCATATTACTGTTATTATTTAACAAGATACTTAGGACAAGTTCTTGAATTTTGAAAGAAATGCTAGTAAATCTCTTGTTGAGAGCATTTCCAAGAAACTTTGATACAAGCTTAACCAATGTACTAACTTACGAGGACTTATATGATTTATATTATTTATAGGGAGAGAACTCGAAGACTCTTGTAGATCCTCCGAGGCCATAAACATGGTTTGGAAATGATGGTGAAAGAGAATTCTTATATACCTCTCCGCCAGAACTATTGGCCAGGGTGGCAGAAACTGCATCCGATCATCCTAAACTGCAGGAAACCTGTCATGGATCAAATGCAGAAAAAGATTCTTCATTAGAGCGAATAAAACTGAAGGTAGAAGCCATTTTATTTCCTACATCTAAGCATTATGCACTGGCATTTTCTTCCATGATATTGTTTCCTCATAATTGTAGTCAAAATCCGACATGCATCTAATTAGAATTTACGTCTGGCTTAGTAACTTACACTATTGTAGGAGAGGGTGATAGATCTCCAAGTGAGGTCAATGACTTGGTTGATGATAAATCTCCAAGTGAGGTCAACGACTTGGTTGACAGAAACGACCAAAGAAAAGTTAAAAAGGTCCGTTCACTAAAAGATGTGATGAGGGCCATTGAAAAGGCATTTTCTAAAATCAGTGTCACAGCTCATAATCCGCCACACAAAAACCAAAACCTTTCTCTAAGCAAGAAGAAAAAACTCCACTCTGAAGTTGAAGGTAATGGTCAGACTTCTTATACTCCTTGCTGAGAGATTCTGTGTTCGAATAATTTGTAATTCAATGTCTTCTTAACATCTATAGTTCAAGCGTTCTTTAGGCCTTAGGGAGCCGGAAAGCAAAGAGATATGGTCCTCTCTCAGCGAATAGAGATTTAGTTTCGAAGAAGCATGCAAAAGCTACTGGTAAGTCATCTCATCTTTGTGGACGACATACCTCTGTACAAGTGTGTGCTTTTACATTGTTAAAGATGATTGTTTCAACAAAAAAAGTTTGTTTGGTTGTATATATACAGGATCTTTTCCTCAGCCCCTACTGCCCGGGAACAGGAGGCCGGACTCCAGATGGGGGGGAATGAGTGTTGTGTGACATCTTGCACAAAGAGGATGGGAATGGCTAACACATTGATTAAAGACAACATTTCATCAATGCTAGAAAGCAGGGATTCTTCACTCATGACCTGCCGCACCACAAGGCACTCGATTATTGGGGATTCTTGTTAATGATTAATTCTGTGATTAGTCGAATATTTTATCACTTAACTACATGTAATAATTGTGTTACAAATAATTTATATTATAAATTGTACAGGATATTGAACTTATTTATTTGATTATTTGGTTTAAATATAACTACTATTACCTGATGAGAAGAATCAACCCTCGACTCAGAATCATGAGAAGCAGTACTGCTTGAAGGATTGGCTGGAATCTGCATGATATACATGCATAATATATATATTTTTAATATATCAATATTTGCTCAATCCCCCAGCACCCAAATCTCACCAAGTATTATTTTCATAACCTGCTTGTGGGGATTGCGCCATGTAGGTGTCTAAATAATCATGTAGTATCTCTTCTGACCGGGCCATTTTAAATCTCACCAAGTACTATTTTCATAAATCTCACCGAGTATTAATTTCAAGTCACTCAAAAAGCTACCAGGATGGGCATTTTCTACAATTTTTCCTATGAAATGGTCTTTGTTGTGGTTGGAGGTAAATCACAGTATTTATGAAAGTGGTGGATTTCTAGTTAATACAAAGAAATTGGCCACAATTATAAAATCCTTACGTGCAATTATTTCCTAAAAGTCAGTCTATTGGTGAATCGAACAACAACCATAAGTTATAAATAATAAGGATTTTTAGTGTCATGATTCTCATATCAATATGGTGATCTAATACTCAAAATTTTTTCATCACATTTTAAAAATTTGTAACTCCTAAAAATATAATCAAAACTAGCTACTCTTCTAATGATATAAAATACTCAATAATAGTCCGATAAAACTAAATACAACTAAATAAACATAATTAATCAAATAATACTACTAACTCTTCGAATAAATTAAACATCTATTAATATCATAAATCATGAGCATAAGAATATAAGTGCGAAGAATACAATTTGAAAAAATAGCATGAAGTCCGGATGAATTCCATCAATCCTGCTTCCAATCTCCCTCTCAAGCGTATCTCTATTTTCTCACAAAAAATACAACATGTTTATAATAATCTATATACCATGATGTTGTCTTCTTTCTATAATCTCTAACAAAAACCCAAATATACAACAGTGTTAAAACTTTTATCTCACAAAACTCTATTTAATTTCTAACACAAAGTTGATTTGGAATAGATAGTATTGCACGAGACCCTCATAACACTACAAAAATTCTGGGTATTTAAGACTAATTTTTAACACTAAATCAAAAATAAGCAACTTAAAAATTTTAAAAATTGTGGGTCATTTTTGCTCGCGTGAAAAGTTCAAAAATTGATTGAAAATTCAAAAATTGGTCGCAACTTCATATTTTCGACGTAAGTTTCATATAAGTGGGTCTCATGTGCCAATAGAATAATAAGCAACTTACGACATAATTTCCGTCATTTTTGTTTTTAATTAGCTAAATATGTTAACTTACGACGGTTATTTACGACGATTATGTCCGCAAAATTTATTATATTTTATTGATTTGCGCCTTAATTCTAGCGAATAAACAGAGTGAGTACGACAGAAGGTGGATATGTCGTAAGAACTGACGAGAACATATGACGAATTTTGATTTTCCGTCATAAATTTAGTGCTCCGCCTTTTCCGTCGTACATGCCCAGAATTGTTGTAATGTAAAACGTCTGTCTGATCATCATCTTGGATAACAGTGACGACAAAGGGGTACTTACAGATTCACACGATCAGGAACTCACAAGGGTGGAAGAGAAGGCATCATTTGGAGCAAGATCCTCAACTTATGCTCGCAAGAAATAGAGAGATAATGCCTTCTTTTTGGACAAGGGTATAGAAATCATGATTTAAGTTCAAGACTAAAACTTAATTTTATAAGTTGAATTTGGGTATTACATTGTGAATGGATGAAAGTTCAAATTTTCGATTTGATGATGGTTGAATATTAATTAATTGGAAGATTGGTTAAATCGAAATTTATACGTTACTATGTTTTAATATATATATATATATATATATATATATATATATATATATATATATATATATATATATATAGATTATTGTTCAAACATCTTCATTTTGCTCATTTTTTAATAATAATATCATAAAGGAAGATTACATATTCATTTCTATAAATATATACTTCATTATTTGATAATTTTATCTTAACTTCACTATTTTGTTTTAGAATTTGTGGGTGGAAATAAGTACTCTTTATTTATTTATTCAATTCTGAATTTCTAAGATGAATTATTTCCAGAATTATTCAGGACTTAATTATTACATTAAATTAACTCAACTATATACTTGACTGGAAAACAGTAAATTAAAATTATTTATATTATCGAAATAATAACAATAATAAAATATAGTAAAACACTACCTTAAATAATATTTTAAATTTGTATAAAAATATGAGTGGTAAATATTAGTAGAAATATAAATGACCCAAAATTATCAAAAATACAAATTTTATTATCAATATTTGTGTGCAAAATAGGCAAAGATATAATCCTAACTATATGGTTCTTTGATGCCATTCTCTAAAATCTGCAAAATCACCATTAAACTAATTAGCCAACAACATATAAACCCAAAGAGAATAAGTAATGCCGACAAGTGTATTTTAGTCATCACAAGTTTACAAGAATGAACATAAATAAGACACAAATCCAGTCTAGTAATTCGAACAAAATACAAATGTTTATCACTACATAACAAATTCAACCAAATACTAAATCACTTATGTAACCAAATCCCTTCAACATTCAGTCTTTGGTTGGTTGCTAATACCAACATCACCATCAGACACATCACACACATGGATTTTGGAACAAAATGGGGGTTCATCTAATATATAGTGTCTCCCAGACCATCTTCATGGCAGACTTCATTGTAGTCTCGATTAGTGGACTTAAGCACAAAGAGAGACACATCTTTATGGCAGACTTCATTGTAGTCTCGATTAGTGGACTTAAGCTCAACAGACCAGCTGGTATCGATTGGATTGGATCTTGAATATAAAACACTTGGCTCACTTGGTCTACAGAGATAAATTTGTCCTTTTTGTGACCTCGTCGGGTGAAGTCTACTAGTGTAAAGCCGAGCTCATCGACTTTAATACCTCTGTCATTTGCTGCCCATTTACACAAAAATAATGATGCTGTGAATGCATGGTAATCTAGTTCCCATATTTCTTCGATTATACCATAATACGTCATTTACAGACACACCGTTGTTTTGAACAACCCTTTCATCATCTCACTGCTTTGTGAAGTATTTGACCCCATTAACGACATATCCTTCATAAGACAGAACAGAGAAAGAGGGTTTTCCTGCCAACCATCTTGTTGTTTTGGAAACACCTTGAGCATTTCGCATCATTTCAGTACTAACTTGCAGACAAAGTATTAGAAGCACTTTAATTATCAGACAATCTTGCACTAATATGATAAATAAATCGTAATTGATTAATATATGAGATAAGGAAGGAAACCTTTTCTTCAAACCAATCAGCAAACAACCGATTGTGCTCCCCCATTAGCCACTGAGCACTCTTTTTGTTCCTATAGATCTTTTTTAGTTGCTCTTTATACATCCTGAGAAAATATTAAACAATATAAGAACACAATTACCGAATGAATACTTAAGAATGAATGCATAAAGACATAATAAAAACTACTTACTTTATGTATGGCTCAACTTCAGCATTATTGAAAAGAACATGCAAATGCACCTCATTCTTTTCCTTTTCCTCCACTGTTTTCATAGTCACGGAAGATAATGGCCCTGAAACCTTTTCCTCATCCTGTCGAAGACCAGCAGTCATGCAACTCTGTCTTACAAACTCAGTGCAAAATTCTATTGATTATTCTCCAAGATAACTTTCAGCTATACAACCTTCCGGATAAAAACGATTCCCTACATAACTTTTTAAAACTTTATTGAATCGTTCAAACGGAAACATCCATCTAAAAAAAACCGGTCCACATAAACGCAATTCCCTAACCAAGTGCACTGTAAGATGGATCATTATATTGAAGAATGAAGGGGGGAATATTTTTTTAGCTCGCACAATGTCAACACCACATCAGATTGCAGTTTATCCAGTTTTGATACATCAACAACTTTGCAGCACAGAGAATTGAAGAAAAAGCGCATCGTATTATGCTTACCCTAACATTCTTGGGAAGCACCGAACGAACTGCTACTAGAAGCAACTTTTGTAAGAGAGTATGACAGTCATGGGACTTCAGCTTAAATAACTTCATTTCAAGTGATACAGTTTTTTATATTCGACGCATGTCCATATGGAAGCGTCATATACATTTGGTTCTCCTTCTTCCCACAACTTCTTCAAATCATCAATAAGTGGTTGTAAATAGACGTCGAGATTATTACCTGGTTCGTGTGGGCCTGATACTAATATTGTCAACACCAAAAACTTTCACTTCATGCATAACCACGGAGGAAGGTTATATGTTGTTAAAAGCACCGACCAACAACGATGCCTATTGTTCAAACCATTATTATGAGGGTCTATACCATCCACAACTAATGTCAAGCGTAAATTTCTTGCCTCACTACCAAACTCAGGCCACCTATAATCTATGTTTCTCCAAGAAGGAGAATCTGCTGGATGACGCATGAGGTCATCTTCGGATCACCTTTTTGCATGCCAAGTCAGAAGCTCTGCAGTAGATTCAGATTTAAACATTCTTTTAAATCTAGGAATGATGGGGAAGTACCACATAACTTTAGGAGGCACATTAATTCTAATTTTACCATCCTTTTTAAGTTTTCAGCGAGATATATGGCACTTAGGACACTCAGAGTCCTCTTCATATATACCTCTATATAATATGCCATCATTTGGACATGCATGAAATTTTATATACTCGAGTCCCAAGTCAGAGAAAGTCTTTTTTGCTTCATATGTACTACAAGGCAGAACATGATTTTTAGGAAGAAAAGAGCCAATTGTAGTTAATAGCTCAGTAAAGGCACTATCACTAACGCTGAACCTAGCCTTCCCTCAAATAAAGGTTGTTCAGCATCATCCACGAACCGTTTGAAATCATGTGATTCTCTATCATAATCACCCTTATCATATGATGCTTCACATATCTCAGCAGCCTCTGATGCAGGGCATGGGTTCGTGGCTGGACAAGTACTACCAATAGAGGACTTGTATCTCCTAGAAGAGTTTTCACCATGCCAAATCCCATAGCCTAAACTAAAACCATTTTCATATAGATGGCCCCTAATTATGTTTACCGACAATTTTTTAAAATTAACGCAATGGGCCCGTGGATAGGGAATTAACTTGGGGTTTTTCCCAGTTCCTTCCGCATATACCAAAAACTCCTCCACCCCAATTTCATACTCTAATGAATCCCTATCTGCTTTGATCCATGATTTATCTATATTTTTCAAACAAGAGAGCTAATCAATTACGTGAGGAGAGAACTGAAGCAACTGCAAAAGGTTGAGTATTAGGTGCTTTGACTTTGAAAATTGGGTTTCTAAACCTTCGATTAGGCCTTCAACACCTTCGATTAGGGCTTGAGAAGCTTGGATTAGGGCTTTGAGAGCTCCAGAGGCTTCGATTAGGGATTCAACACTTCGATTAGGGCTTGCATAGCTTCGATTAGGGTTCTTCGACTCTAAGAAACGAGAGAGAGGCGGGGAGAGAGAAAAGCGGGGGGTGTTTTAATTTGAAATGTTTTGTCTGAATATTGAGTGATTGTGTTATTTTTTCTGATTTTGGGGTTAAAGGATTTGGGGGAACGAAAAGTTGATTAAGTACGGGAAATATTTGGGGAGAGGGACAAAACAGGGGTTGCGCGCGGTTTTTGTTTTTAATTCAAACAAGATAGACATCTGTTCTTATATTAACCGATGTCAAAAATATCATAGACATCGAATAATTTTTGACCGATGTTAATACACTCTTTTACATGGTGGCCAAAGTCCACCGATGTTTATACTCTGATGTCTATTTTACTTTTTCTAGTAGTGTATGCATCCATAAAAAAACCACTTACACTAGGATTATCATCATCGTTACTTTAGTTAAAATGGATAGTGATATTTTGGAACATTTGAACAACAACTATAATCCTCTTGTTAGTGGAATAGAGGTTTAAATGATGTTCTAATAGAGTTAGATATAATGTGGTTTATTCTCAAGTTACATTAGCCTTTTGAGGAAAAAATTATAAGAAATGGGAGTGGTTGAAAGCACCGCTTGATGTTGGATGTGGCTACTTTCAAGGGTGGTGCTCCACTTTGTGGATGGACAATATTATCATTTTGGTACTTCTAATCTTTTTCGGAAAAAATGGATGGAGAATATGAAGTTTAAATTTAATCATATATAATTTTGTGTCCCTGTGTAAACTATACAAAGCTAAATTGTTTGCAGCAGGGTAGTCATGTGTCTTCAATAAACCCTAATTAATTTTCCATAACAACTCATTCTTTGTAATTCAATTGGTATAATATTTCTTCTTCGTGAACTCATTCTTTATAATTCAATTCGTGTAAGATTTCTTCTTCAAGAACTCAAAAACTTTTTGTTATGATTTTCATTGTAAAGCTTTAGACTCATTTTGTAACCATCTAGTTGTTGTAGATGAGTGTTGATGTAAGTCTAGTCACAGCGGCGAGTTGTCGAGCAGGTACGAACATAGTTGACTATAATTCTTATTTTTGTCACCTAAGGTATTAATAAATGAATCGTAATTAAATTCAGTACTTTTTATTCAATTATAGATGTTATTGAGAAATAGAAAATTATATATCTTACCATGATTTGTTTTTCTGCAAGTGTGTTGATATCATTGAAAACTTGGTGAACAATGAAGATTATGCTCCAATTAATTCACAGGTATATGAGATAGATATGACAAAACAAAATATTTTTGCCCATTTTTTTGTTGAATCTTATATATTACATGCTTCCTAGTAGTTTGTTGGCCAAAATTAAGATGGGTGGTTCAACATCTTCCTCCAAGGTTATGGACCGACTTCTATTTGAAAACCCGGCAACTCGATCTTTACCCTTAAGCTTGCTCTATTTACAAAATAAAACAGTATTCATCTGCTACATCAAGAATGCAATAGTTTTCATTATCTAATTCACATTTGTTTTATTGTTATGTTTTAACATGATACCTTGGGACAGGTTCTTTAATTTTGAAAGAAATGCTTTCAAATTAAGAGCATTTGGTCAGTGTAATATTAGAGCTACAAAAGATTCTTAAATGCTTTGTAATAAATATAGAGCTTCCTCTCTTTCCTCTCAATCATAAAGACTTCCTTCATGCTCATGACTATATAATACTTTAACTACAATTCTTACACTACTTCTTCAATGTCATAGTTGAAATATAAATAAACTATAAACTAATCATTTTGTTAGTTTGTTCGAATTTAATATCTAATCTAACCAATTAAGGCCTCGTCTGAATCATTTAAATTTGTTTGTCTGTTTGAATTCAATATTAAATTTGAACAAATAAGGCCTCATTATAATTCCATACTACCATATGTAACATGTGATAGTTAATTAGTAGTTACTTAGCAGTTATGAAATATGCTGGATGCATAATATTATTTTTTTTGACAAATTATCTAATGTGTGTGGTCACAGGATACGTGGCTGAAATGAGCAATATAGACCCTAAGGCTTGCATTCCCTTTGATGGTATCTGGATAATATTTGTATTCAAGAAATCTACCTCAACGTCTTCTCATCTTACTGTTATTATTTAACACGATACTTGGGACGGGTTCTTTAATTTTGAAAGAAATGCTAGTAAATCTCTTGTTGAGAGCATTTTCAAGAAACTTTGATACAATCTTAACCAATGTACTAACTTACAAGGACTTATCTGATTTATATTATTTATAGGGAGAGAAGTCGAAGACTCTTGTAGATCCTCCGAGGCCATAAACATGGTTGGAAATGATGGTGAAAGAGAATTCTTATATACTTCTCCGCTGGAACTATTGGCTACTGTGGCAGAAACTGTAGCTGATCAGCCTACACTGCACGAAACCTGTCCCCCACCAAATGTAGAAAAAGATTCTTCATTTGAGAGAATAACTGCAGGTAGAAGTAATTTTTATTTCCTACATCTAAGCATTATGCACTGGCATTTTCTTCCTTGATATTGTTTCCTCATAATTGTAGTCAAAATCCGACATGCATCTAATTAGAATTTACATCTGGCTTAGTAACTTACACTATTGTAGGAGAGGGTGATAGATCTCCAAGTGAGGTCAATGACTTGGTTGATGATAAATCTCCAAGCGAGGTCAACGCCTTGGTTGACAAAGATGACCAAAGAAAAGTTAAAAAGGTCCGTTCACTAAAAGATGTGATGAGGGTCATTGAAAAGGCATCTTCTAAGATGTGCACTGGTAATGGTCAGACTTCTCATACTCCTTGCTGAGTCATTCTCTGTTCGAATAATTTGTAATTCAAATTTCCTTAACATCTACAGTACAAGAGTTCGTTAGGCCTCAGGGGAACCGGAAAGCAAAGAGATCTTGTCCTCTCTCTGTGAGTAGAGTTTAGTTTTGAAGAAGCATGCAAAAGCTACTGGTAAGTCATCTCATCGTTGTGGACATACCTCTGTACAAGTCTGTGCTTTTACATTGTTAAAGATAATTGTTTGAACAAAAAACGTTTGTATGGTTATATACAGGATCTTTTCCTCAGCCTCTATTGCCCGGGAACAGGAGGAGGACTTCAAATGGGGGGAAATGAGGGTTACTGTCGCGTCAAGCAAAAAGAGGATGGGAATGGCTGACACATTGATTACAGACAACATTTCATCAATGTAACCGTTGGGCCACCTGATGGATGGGCATGTCATTTAGATGTTGTCCATAACCAAAAGATAATAGCAAGTAGATTGTTACCATCAACGGAGTGAAAGTATATAGGTTATGAGTTTTTGTATCAGGGTAATTAATCTATTATGAAGTACTTTATATAATTATTGTCTTACAATAAAACAAATGCAGATAAAGGCAAGATTTCAGTTGAATTTAAATGTAATGAAGAATAAATAATGACTGACAGACACACAATTTTATATAGTTGGGCTCGTTGGGGTCAGAAATTTTGGAGTCTTTGAAGACCCATTCCATCACCCATGGATTAAAATAAGACGAACACAGAGATGAGGGACAAGTGGATAATATTTTTAATTTAAAACTATAATTTACCATTGTATACAATTTCCAAGAGAATATATTGCATTGCAACTCAATTACAATTACCGCGTGTTTCTTCCTCCCCTCTGAAAACCGTTACAATTCAATATTAATACCTCACAGTTTCTTCTCCTAAATCAAATCAAAACAAAAAGGAAAGGACAGTTGTAAGCAAGACAACAAATATAAGTTCTTGAATAACCAACAAAGATGATTTCCAACATTGGAGAACAAGAAGAACAAACAGGATATAACCCCTTTCAGATATAGTCGACACAACTCGAACATATAGTGAAGACAACTACGACTTGCAAGACACAGAAATAATTTATAGATAAGCATGTTAATTGAATTGTGAAGAACATAATAATGGCCATCGATTTATACGGTAGAAAATAAGTATAATGATTATTTAATCAGAACATTGTGTTAAAAAAAAAAATAACGGTAGTTAGATTATAACAAAATTAATGGCCCAGACGGACGAATTCAATACTCCAAAATCATTCTCCACTGAACTTAAACTTATATATCTCTTTTCGACAATCAAAAATTAATGTAATATGTTTTCTAAATTAAAAATGCATAGTGACGTGTACTGACATGCATCATATCATTTCAGATTGAAGGTGGGTTACCCATTATCCAGAACCTCTACTGTTCCTTGAAATGAAGATCGATGAATTTACAGATAAAAGTAAGCATTCAATATATTTATAATATTATATATTTTTTACAAATATTTTTTAAATATATTAATTTTGACATATAAAATATACATCACTTATCTAATTAAAGATCAATTATAAAAATAATTTGAATTATAAAAATGTATGATATATTTAATACATAAATACAGATGTTATATTTAAATTAAATGACCATGAATGACCAAGTAAAACATGACTAACATCCTTACCAAACCTTATATATCAACTAAAATATAGAGATTTTCAATATGTACAGTTTATATCAAGATGTGAATGTTGGTTATAAATAAAACTTAACTGCTTATCAAAAGTTTTTCTTACAATTTAATTTAAAATTATGATTAATACTAAATAGATTGTTGTAGTGATATTATTCTTGTTTTCATATTAAATTTTAATAAATAATTATATATATATAAGAGTTTTTTTTAATAGTAACATTACTTATTGCTCGTTAATTTAATTTTACTACCTAAACACATTTTATATCATTTAATTTTAAAATAAAATTTTATTGAATATGTAATATTCACGTGAATTTCTAATGCTAGCAACATTATAATACACTATTTATATTAATTTTATTAACTCTCGAATAATTACAGTTGTATCTATATTAAAATTACAATGACATGTATATTAAATTATTCGAACAAAACTAAACACTTGGATAATAATTTTAAAGTGTTATTTATTGTAAATTACTAGAATTATATCATCTTAACCGTTAAAATCCTAGAAGGATCTAGAATGAGTAATGGATGGCTAAAATCATGAGTACAGTAGCTTAAATCCCAGGATAATAATAATTTTAAAGTGCTATTTATTTTAAATTATTAGAATTATATCATACTCACCCTTAAAATCCTAGAAGGATCTAGAATATGTAATGGACGGCTAAAATCATAAAGACAGTAGCTGAGCATTTCTCTGTATGTCCTGTATTGTGTAAAGTATACCAACCCTAAATCGTGTGCAATTGAGGGTAGTCATCTGTCTTCAACAACCCCTAATTGATTTTCCATAACAAATCAATCTTTGTAATTAAATTCCTGTAAGATATCTTCTTCTGAGAACTCATAAACTTTTTGTTACGATTTTCATGGTAAAGCTTTAGACTCATTTTGTAACCATCTAGTTGTTGTAGATGAGTGTTGATGCAAGTCATGTCAAAGCAGCGGGTGAGAATGGGGAAGGAGATGTCCATGATGTTTGGTTGTGGAGCAGGTATATGAACATAGGTCACAATAATTTTTATTTTATTTTTTGCTAAAGAGATTAATACATTAATAGTAATAAAATTTTCATCCAAAGTACTTTTTATTCAATTATAGAGGTTAGTGAGAATTATAAAATTACATATCTAACCATGATTTTTTTTTTGCAAGTGTGTTAATATCATTGAAAACTTGGTAAACAATGAAGATTATGCTCCAATTAATTCACAGGTATGTGAGATAGATATGACAAAACAAAATATTTTTGTCCATTTTATCGTTGGATCTTATATATCACAAGCTTCCTAGTAGTATGCTGTCAGAAATAAGATGGGTGGTTCAAGATCATCTTCCTCCAAGGTTATGGACCACTTCTATTAATTGAATACCCGGCAATTGGATCTTTACCCTTGAACTTGGTCTATTTACAAAAGAAAACAGTATTTATGTGCTACATTAAGAATGCAATAGTTGTCATTATCTTAGCATCTGTTTTATTATTATTTTTTAACATGATACTTAGGGACAGGTTCTTTAATGTGGAAAGAAATGCTAGTAAATCTCTTGTTGAGAGCTTTGCTGATGGAAGATCAAATGCAGAAAAGACTTCCTTGCAGTTCAGTATCTCTGAAAGGGAAAAAGACTTTTGGATTGAGCTCAGAGCTTTTAAGGTATATATGATATCCATTTCTGTATTGTTATCCAGATAATATTTGTATTCAAGAACTCTACCTCAAAGTCTTCTCATATTACTGTTATTATTTAACATGATACTTTGGACGGGTTCTTTAATTTTGAAAGAAATGCTAGTAAATCTCTTCTTGAGAGCATTTCCAAGAAACTTTGATACAAGCTTAACCAATGTACTAACTTATAAGGACTTATCTGATTTATATTATTTATAGGGAGAGAAGTCGAAGACTCTTGTAGATCCTCCGAGGCCATAAACATGGTTGGAAATGATGGTGAAAGAGAATTCTTATATACTTCTCCGCTGGAACTATTGGTTACTGTGGCAGAAACTGTATCTGATCAGCCTACACTGCAGGAAACCTGTCCCCGACCAAATGTAGAAAAAGATTCTTCATTTGAGAGAATAACTGCAGGTAGAAGTAATTTTTATTTCCTACATCTAAGCATTATGCATTGGCATTTTCTTCCTTGATATTGTTTCCTCATAATTGTAGTCAAAATCCGACATGCATCTAATTAGAATTTACATCTGGCTTAGTAACTTACACTATTGTAGGAGAGGGTGATAGATCTCCAAGTGAGGTCAATGACTTGGTTGATGATAAATCTCCAAGCGAGGTCAACGCCTTGGTTGACAAAGATGACCAAAGAAAAGTTAAAAAGGTCCGTTCACTAAAAAATGTGATGAGGGTCATTGAAAAGGCATCTTCTAAGATGTGCACTGGTAATGGTCAGACTTCTCATAATCCTTGCTGAGTCATTCTCTGTTCGAATAATTTGTAATTCAAATTTCCTTAACATCTACCGTACAAGAGTTCGTTAGGCCTCAGGGGAACCGGAAAGCAAAGAGATCTTGTCCTCTCTCTGTGAGTAGAGTTTAGTTTTGAAGAAGCATGCAAAAGCTACTGGTAAGTCATCTCATCGTTGTGGACATACCTCTGTACAAGTCTGTGCTTTTACATTGTTAAAGATAATTGTTTCAACAAAAAACGATTGTATGGTTATATACAGGATCTTTTCCTCAGCCTCTATTGCCCGGGAACAGGAGGAGGACTTCAAATGGGGGGAAATGAGGGTTACTGTCACGTCAAGCAAAAAGAGGATGGGAATGGCTGACACATTGATTACGGACAACATTTCATCAATGTAACCGTTGGGCCACCTGATGGATGGGCATGTCATTTAGATGTTGTCCATAACCAAAAGATAATAGCAAGTAGATTGTTACAATCAACGGAGTGAAAGTATATAGGTTATGAGTTTTTGTATCAGGGTAATTAATCTATTATGAAGTAATTTATATAATTATTGTCTTACAATAAAACAAATGCAGATAAAGGCAAGATTTCAGTTGAATTTAAATGTAATGAAGAATAAATAATGACTGACAGACACACACTTTTATATAGTTGGGCTCCTTGGAGTCAGAAATTTTGGAGTCTTTAAAGGCCCATTCCATCACCCATGGATTAAAATAAGAGGAACACAGAGATGAGGTACAAGTGGATAATATTTTTAATTTAAAACTATAATTTACCATTGTATACAATTTCCAAGAGAATATATTGCATTGCAACTCAATTACAATTACCGGGTGCTTCTTCCTCCCCTCTGAAAACCGTTACAATTCAATATTAATGCCTCACAGTTTCTCCTAAATCAAATCAAAACAAAAAGGAAAGGACAGTTGTAGTACTACGAGCAAGACAACAAATATAAGTTCTTGAATAACCAACAAAGATGATTTCCAACATTGGAGAACAAGAAGAACAAACAGGATATAACCCCTTTCAAATATAGTCGACACAACTCGAACATATAGTGAAGACAACTATGACTTGCAAGACACAAAAATAATTTATAGATAAGCATGTTAATTTAATTGTGAAGAACATAACAATCGCCATCGATTTATACTGTAGAAAATAAGTATAGTGATTATTCAATCAGAACATTGTGTTAAAAAAAAATAACGGTAGTTAGATTATAACAAAATTAATGGCCCAGACTGACGAATTCAATACTCCAAAATCATGTGGTCTCCACTGAACTTAAACTTATATATCTCTATTCGACAATCAAAAATTAATGTAATATGTTTTCTAAATTAAAAATGCATAGTGACGTGTACTGACATGCATCATATCATTTCAGATTGAAAGTGGGTTACCCATTATCCAGAACCTCTACTGTTACTTGAAATGAAGATCGATGAATTTACAGATAAAATTAAGCATTCAATATATTTATAATATTATATATTTTTTACAATTTTTTTTAAATATATTAATTTTGGCATATAAAATATACATCACTTATCTAATTAAAGATCAATTATAAAAATAATTTGAATTATATAAATGTATGATATATTTAATACATAAATACAATTGTTATATTTAAATTAAATGACCATGAACGATCAAGTAAAACATGACTAACATACTTAACAAACCTTATATATCAACTAAAATATAGAGATTTTCAATATGTACAGTTTATATCAAGATGTGAATGTTAGTTATAAATAAAACTTAACTGCTTATCAAAAGTTTTTCTTACAATTTAAAATTTAAAATTATAATTAATATTAAATAGATTGTTGTAGTGATATTATTCTTGTTTTCATATTAAATTTTAATAAACAATTATATATATATATATATATATATATATATATATATATATATAAGATGTTTTTTTAATAGTAACATTACTTATTGCTCGTTAATTTAATTTTACTACCTAAACACATTTTATATCATTTAATTTAAAATAAAATTTTATTGAATATGTAATATTCACGTGAATTTCTAATGCTAGCAACATTATAATACACTATTTATATTAATTTTATTAACTCTCGAATAATTACAGTTGTATCTATATTAAAATTACAATGACATGAATATTAAATTATTGGAACAAAACTAAACACTTCGATAATAATTTTAAAGTGTTATTTATTTTAAATTATTAGAATTATATCATCCTAACCGTTAAAATCCTAGAAGGATCTAGAATGAGTAATGGATGGCTAAAATCATAAGTACAGTAGCTTAAATCCCAGGATAATAATAATTTTAAAGTGCTATTTATTTTAAATTATTAGAATTATATCATCCTCACCCTTAAAATCCTAGAAGGATCTAGAATATGTAATGGACGGCTAAAATCATAAAGACAGTAGCTTAAATTTGAGCATTTCTCTGTATGTCCTGTATTGTGTAAATATACAAACCTAAATCGTGTGCAATTGAGGGTAGTCATCTGTCTTCAACAACCCATAATTGATTTTCCATAACAAATCAATCTTTGTAATTAAATTCCTGTAAGATATCTTCTTCTGAGAACTCATAAACTTTTTGTTACGATTTTCATGGTAAAGCTTTAGACTCATTTTGTAACGTTGTAGATGAGTGTTGATGCAAGTCATGTCACAGCAGCGTGTGAGAATGGAGAAGGAGATGTCCACGATGTTTGGTTGTGGAGCAGGTATATGAACATAGGTCACTATAATTTTTATTTTATTTTTCGCTAAAGAGATTAATACATTAATAGTAATAAAATTTTCATCCAAAGTACTTTTTATTCAATTATAGAGGTTAGTGAGAATTAGAAAATTACATATCTAACCATGATTTTTTTTTTTGCAAGTGTGTTAATATCATTGAAAACTTGGTAAACAATGAAGATTATGCTCCAACTTTTTCACAGGTATGTGAGATAGATATGACAAAATAAAATATTTTTGTCCATTTTATCGTTGGATCTGATATATCACACGCTTCCTAGTAGTCTGCTGTCAGAATTAAGATGGGTGGTTCAAGATCATCTTCCTCCAAGGTTATGGACCACTTCTATTAATTGAATACCCGGCAATTGGATCTTTACCCTTGAACTTGGTCTATTTACAAAAGAAAACAGTATTTATGTGCTACATTAAGAATGCAATAGTTGTCATCATCTTAGCATCTGTTTTATTATTATTTTTTAACATGATACTTAGGGACAGGTTCTTTAATGTGGAAAGAAATGCTAATAAATCTCTTGTTGAGAGCATTTCCAAGAAACTTATGATACATGCTCTTTATAATATAATTGGCTAGTGTAATATTAGAGCTACAAAAGATTCTTGAATGCTATATAAAAAATATAGAGCTATTTTTCTCAAATTGAAATCATTTTGTCATGCAAAATTTTGTAGACCCAAAGAGAGCGAGGAGAAAAGGAGGCTGGCCACTTATAGACCGAGAAGCTCCGTACTTAAAATGAGGCTCTCCTCTTAGAGAACCAGAAGCTCGGTGCTGGATATCCTCATTATGAGACTCCCTGTTAGAAAACCAGAAGCTCCATGCTGGATATCCGGACAACAAGGCTCTCCTGTTAGAGAACCACAAGCTCCATGCTGAAAAAGCGCACATGCTTGCAGAAGCTCAAAGGAGAATGCGCTGATCGGGGTAAAGGACCACTCATCGAAGAAAATAACCATAATTTTGTGCGAGTGGAAAATAAGAAAATGGTAAAATTAATTTTGCCTTTATTGTTAGACTAATATTTGTACATTAATTTCAATTTAAAACATTGTTCTCACTCGATTTGTTCACTTTTTTTATAATAATTTTTTGATTTTTGTGTGCAGTCAAAAAAGCGTAAATTACCGGTAGCAAGTAATTATCCAGCTGACTCAATCAATGTAGACGCTCCGCCAAGGCAATGAGTAGAACATCTTGTACTTTCAGCTGTAGAGGAGCTGAATTAAAGTAATGGAAAATATTGCAATCGTGCCAGAGTCCCAGTGCTGATGACTCAACTAGGAGGCTCATAGTTGAAGCTTCAGGCCATACAGATACCGTCTCACTCCATCTGAAACAACTACTCAATATTCTCATGGATGGATGTAATATTGTTACATGTAACTAATAACTTGTATTCAAATTGTTACATGGAACTTGTATACAAATTTTGGTTAGTGTAATATTCTATTATCCAAAATTAGCTACATTTGTACTGCTCCTCACCCAAAAATCAACCTAGACCCGCGAAAGACTACAGTGTGCCAGGTCCCAAGAAAACTACATGATCCGTGGCGAAGACCTAAAGCTGAGAGGAAGAGAAGACATTTGTCAAGTTTTGTGTGATTGTTTTCATTATGTATGTGTGCGCTGTATCTTAGCATTTGTGCTATCTTTTATCTATTTTCCGACTTATCACATATATCCAGTTTTTTTTCCCAAAATCTTTTTTATTCATTAGATAGAACATTTTTTTCTCGTGCTTCTGATTTACAAGATCAAGATTGTTGTAAGAAAACTACAAAAAGGTTTACACCATAAAACTAAAATTGCTAGAAGTTATACCTAACAAATTATACTAGATAATGAAAAATAACTATTCGTGCAAAGTTTCTACTATGAACTTGTCCCTCTACTGAAAATTTGTTATGGTTCTCAATTCAACACATATGTGGCGTCTGTTCTGTTTGAAGCTGCATTGTTTTTCGACAAACCGATTATGAAAGAACAATACATTACATATAATTAATTGGCTTTTAATGGTAAAAGTCTCGAGTGACCTATGCATCCATAAAAAAACCACCAACACTAGGATTATCATCATCGTTCCTTTACTTAAAATGGATAGTGATATTTTTGAAACTTTGAACAACAACTATAAACCTCTTGTTAGTGGAATAGAGGTTTAAATGATGTTATAATAGAGTTAAATATAATGTGGTTTATTCTCAATTTACATTAGCATTTTGAGAAAAAAATTATAAGAAATGAGAGTGGTTGAAAGCACCTCTTGATGTTGGATGTGGCTACTTTCAGAGGGTGGTGCTCCACTTTGTGGATGGACAATATTATGATTTTGGTACTTCTAATCTTTTTTGGAAAAAACTGATCGAGAATATGAAGTTTAAATTTAATCAAATATAATCTTTTGTCCTAAGATTTTTTTGATCTGGAATACCCTTCTAATCAAAATTTACTACTATTATTTTTGGCATGCTCAAGGATAGGGTCACAAAAACTACAAACAAGATACAAATGATGAAAGAATAATTTTATACATCGACTACAAGCTAGGGACTAGTTTCAAAATTTATGATATCATGAGAAAGATTGAATTTTTTTGATTAAATATAAAATAATTTTTAAATTCTTAATCACCTTGTAATTTAAAAAACTTAAATACTTATCACTCATTTTTTATTTAATATATGTTAAGTGTTTTTATTTGATTGTTGTAATGATATTATTCTTGTTTTCATATTAAATTTTAATAAACAATTATATTATAAAATAGTTTTTTTGAAAAGATAACATTACTTATTGCTCTTTAATTTAATTTACTACCTAAATAACATTATATATCATTTAATTGAAAATAATATTTTATTGAATATGTAATATTAATGTGAATTTCTAATGCTAGCAACATTATAATGCACTGTTTATATTAATTTTATTAACTATCTAATAATAATAATTTAATCTATATCAAAATTATAATGAACATGAATATTAAATTATTCAAACAAAATTAAACACTTCAATAATAATTTTAAAGTGTTTGGAATGTGTAAAGGACCGCTGAAATCATAAGTACAGTAGCTTAAATTTCAGGATTTCTCTGTTGTCCCGGTGTAAACTATACAAACCTAATTTGTTTGCGGCAGGGTAATCATGTGTCTTCAATAAATCCTAATTAATTTTTCATGACAACTCATTCTTTGTAATTCAATTAGTATAAGATTTCTTCTTCGCGAACTCATTCTTTGTAATTCAATTCGTGTAACTCAAAAACTTTTTGTTATGATTTTCATTGTAAAGCTTTAGACTCATTTTGTAACCATCTAGTTGTTGTAGATGAGTGTTGATGTAAGTACTGTCACTACCGCGATCAGAATGGGGAAGGATATGTCCATATTGTTTGGTTGTCGGGCAAGTATGAACATAGTTGACTATGATTCTTATTTTTGTCAGTGAAGGGATTAATAAATGAATTGTAATTCAATTTTAATCCACGGTACCTTTTTTTTTGACACAATATAAGGTACTTTTTATTCAATTATAGATGTTATTGAGAAATATTAGAAAATTATATATCTTACCATGATTTTTTTTTTGCAAGTGTGTTGATATCATAAAAACTTGGTAAACAATGGAGATTATGCTCCAATTAATTCACAGGTATGTGAGATAGATATGACAAAAGTCACAAAACAAAATATTTTTGTCCTTTTTTTTTTGTTGAATCTTATATATTACATGCTTCCTAGTAGTTTGTTGGCCAAAATTAAGATGGGTGGTTCAACATCATCTTCCTCCAAGGTTATGAACCAACTTCTATTTGAATACCCGGAAACTGGATCTTTACCCTTAAGCTTGCTCTGTTTACAAAATAAAACAGTATTCATCTGCTACATCAAGAATGCAATAGTTTTCATTATCTAATTCACATTTGTTTTATTGTTATGTTTTAACATGATACTTGGGGACATATATGTTCTTTAATTTTGAAAGAAATGCTAGCAAATTAAGAGCATTGCCAAGAAACTTATGAGACAAGCTCTTTAAAATATAATTGGTCAGTGTAATATTAGAGCTACAAAAGATTCTTAAATGCTTTGTAAGAAATATAGAGCTTCCTCTCTTTCCTCCCAATCATAAAGAGTTCGTTCATGCTCATCACTATATAATACTTTAACTACAAATGTTACACTACTTCTTCAATGTCATAGTTGAAATATGAATAAACCATAAACTAATCATTTTGTTAGTTTGTTCGAATTTAATATTTAATCTAACCAATTAAGGCCTCGTCTGAATCATTTAAATTTGTTTGTCTGTTTGAATTCAATATTAAATTTGAACAAATAAGGCCTCATTATAATTCCATACTACCACATGTAATATGTGTTAGTTAATTAGTAGTTAATTACTTAGCCGTTATGAAATATTCTGGATGCATAATATTATTCTTTTGACAAATTACCTAATGTGTGTGGTCAGAGGATACGTGGCTGCAGAAATGAGCAATACAGACCCTAGGACTTGCATTCCCTTTGATGGTATGAGTGAAAATACATGGAAACAGCTAAGAGGATCACTTGATGTTTCTCGTTTCAGGTAGTGGTGCTGCAAAAGTTGTGTCGGTGAAGTTGTCCCTTCTAGCTTTGCTGATGGAAGATCAAATGCAGAAAAGACTTCCTTGCAGTTCAGTATCTCTCAAAGGGAAAAAGACTTTTCGATTGAGCTCAGAGCTTTTAAGGTATATATGATATCCATTTCTGTATTGTTATCCAGATAATATTTGTATTCAAGAACTGTACCTCAAAGTCTTCTCATATTACTGTTATTATTTAACAAGATACTTGGGACAGGTTCTTTAATTTTGAAAGAAATGCTAGTAAATCTCTTGTTGAGAGCATTTCGAAGAAACTTTGATACAAGCTTAACCAATGTACTAACTTACGAGGACTTATATGATTTATATTATTTATAGGGAGAGAACTCGAAGACTCTTGTAGATCCTCCGAGGCCATAAACATGGTTTGGAAATGATGGTGAAAGAGAATTCTTATGTACCTCTCCGCCAGAACTATTGGCTATATAGGGTGGCAGAAACTGCATCCGATCATCCTAAACTGCAGGAAACCTGTCATGGATCAAATGCAGAAAAAGATTCTTCATTTGAGCGAATAAAACTGAAGGCAGAAGCCATTTTATTTCCTACATCTAAGCATTATGCACTGGCATTTTCTTCCTTGATATTGTTTCCTCATAATTGTGTGTTAGAATTCAAACTCTCCCAAATGAAGTAATATGAAAGAAAGAAAATGAAAACAGTTGCCCACAGCAATTCCTGGATAAATGGTGGGCTGAATAAATGTTCTATAATCTGCATGCATGCAAGGAGAAAGTCAAAGCCGTGTGTGATAAAGAAACAGAGGTGCAAATGTACAACAATATATGGGGAAAGCAATAACCTAGAAAGGTGAAAGCTGGAGGTTACATTATTTGATAATAGTTGAGCTGTGTATGAATGACTTTGTCATATAAAACAAAGAAAGAACAAACTTAAAGCAGCAGCAGTCCTTAATACTGGGGTTGGTATTTGATGTGTAATAAATAGTGATGTAGTCATGAGTGATGTCAAGTGTGGTTTTCTATAGCCTATAAATATGGCAGTACTACATGTAAGCTAAAACACACCAGTTAAAAGAAACACCGAAGTGAGAAAAGAAATTACAGATAGAGAGAGAGCTGTAGCTCTGTTGAGAAAAGAAAAAGGTGGTAGCTCTTCTTTGTAAAACAAAAGGCCGAAGCCTGAGTGTATTATTATAACAAGTGGCATCAGAGCCGAGGTTTCGTTCGAGAAAAATAATGGTAAGTTTCCTCGAAGCCCAAGTTCCAATGTTGACGGGCAAAAATTATGGAGACTGGAGTAACCAAATGAAGGAATTACTCGGTTTCTATGATATTTGGGATATTGTCGAAAGCGGGTATAATGAGCCTACAAAAGCTGCTGAAGTAGCCCTGTCAGATGCCGAGAAGACGACATTAAATGGGTGCAGGAGCAAAAACGAGGCATGTTTCATGATTTATCAAGGTGTCGATGAATTCACCTTTGATAATATGCAGAAATCATTCCAAGGAGTCAACAAAGAAGAAGAGGTGGAGCCTCAAGTATTGCATTGGAGTTCGTGAATATGAAAATGAAAAATTCTCAAAATATTGAAGAAAATGTTACGCGTTTGAAAACGGTGACAAATGAGATGAAAGTCTGGATGATATTCGGGTCATGGAAAAGTTGCTCCGTTCATTGACAAGAAAATTTGATTATGTTGTAACTACGTTAGAGGAGTCGAAATATTTGTCGACGATTTCGATTGAAGGGCTTGCGTGTTTGCTCCAAGCCCACGAGCTGAGGGTAAATCGTTATGATGAAGAAATGAGCAATTTGGAAAGTATGTTACTACGGAAAGTGTCTGAAAATTGTAATCCTAGCGGTGGACTCATAAATATTTCAGGGGAAGCGCCAAGGAGTATGCTGAGTCCAGATAATATCTACAAAGCAACAAGTCCGACACAAACAACGGTTGATAATTTAGTGTTTTGTTTCAACGCAAGCAACATCATCAACAAAACTCAGGAATCTGTGCATCACAAAATTGCAGAACGAGTTAACTGCATGTCCAAAGAAATTTTAGATGATATATTCATTAAGTCGTTGAAGTGGGGCATCTTTCACAAAGCGAAAGAAAAAGCTCGGTATGCAAAGTCGGGTTTGAGGGGGAGTGTTGGAATTCAAACCCGACTCAAAGCCATGCAGGAGAGACAAAAATTTTCAAATACCGGACACTGGGATTATGTGAAACAGAAAATGGAAAATGGGTTGAAAAATAAGGAGGCAGCTAAAGTAAATGCAGCAGAATAGATTCCAGGTCTTCTCGGATATAAATGGAAGCAACAATCTGGTCAAATAAAACAGCTAGTAAGATTAAATCAGCAGCCGTGTTTGGGGAAGTTAAACTATATATTATATATGCAGATAAGAGATGAAGGAGGATAATATTAATGGTAGTCAAAGCATCTGGAGTTTATGCAAACAGTACAAACGAAGGGGTTCTTAAATGGTTTCCAGGATATAAGGTGGTTGTGCAGAAAAACTAGAAGTAGCAAGGCTGGCTGATTTGAAGTCTTATATGGTAGGCTGATAATTAATATATATTATGTAAGGGGTGATGTAAACTAGTGTACTTGCAACCTATAAAAGTACAAGCTGCTGTGCATGAATTAGAACACACTGAGGAGAAAAACTACAACAGCAGTTGTAGAGAGAAATTATATGAGCTGAACCTCTTGAGAGAAAAGTAAGGCTGAAGCCTAGTGTGTAGCAAAATTATAAGTATTGTAGCTGCGTGTTACATTAATATACAAGTTGTGTGTTTGCATCTTAATATTATCTAAGTTTTGGTTTAAGGCCCATCACGTTTCCAACAAATTGTAGTCAAAATCCGACATGCATCTAATTAGAATTTACGTCTGGCTTAGTAAGTTACACTATTGTAGGAGAGGGTGATAGATTTCCGAGTGAGGTCAATGACTTGGTTGATGATAAATCTCCAAGTGATCAACGACTTGGTTGACAGAGACGACCAAAGAAAAGTTAAAAAGGTCCGTTCACTAAAAGATGTGATGAGGGTCATTGAAAAGGCATCTTCTAAAATCAGTGTCACAGCTCATAATCTACCACACAAAAACCAAAACCTTTCTCTAAGCAAGAAGAAAAAACTCCACTCTGAAGTTGAAGGTAATGGTCAGACTTCTCATACTCCTTGCTGAGAGATTCTCTGTTCGAATAATTTGTAATTCAATGTCTTCTTAACATCTACAGTTCAAGCGTTCTTTAGGCCTCAGGGAGCCGGAAAGCAAAGAGATATGGTCCTCTCTCAGCGAGTAGAGATTTAGTTTCGAAGAAGCATGCAAAAGCTACTGGTAAGTCATCTCATCTTTGTGGACGACATACCTCTGTAACAAGTGTGTGCTTTTACATTGTTAAAGATGATTGTTTCAACAAAAAAAAGTTTGTTTGGTTGTATATATACAGGATCTTTTCCTCAGCCCCTACTGCCGGGGAACAGGAGGCCGGACTCCAGATGGGGGGGGGGAATGAGTGTTCTGTGACATCTTGCACAAAAGAGGATGGGAATGGCTGACACATTGATTAAAAACAACATTTCATCAATGCTAGAAAGCAGGAATTCTTCACTCATAACCTGCCGCACCACAGGGCACTCGATTGTTGGGGATTCTTCGATACTTGGGGATTCTTGTTAATGATTAATTCTGTGATTAGTCGAATATTTTATCACTTAACTACATGTAATAATTGTGTTACAAAATAATTGTATTATAAATTGTAAAGGATATTGAACTTATTTATTTGATTATTTGGTTTAAATATAACTACTATTACCTGATGAGAAGAATCGACCCTCAACTCAGAATCATGAGAAGCAGTACTGCTTGAAGGATCGGCAGAAATCTGTATGAAATACATGCATAATATATATTTTTAATATATCAATATTTGCTCAATCCCTGAGCACCCAAATCTCACCAAGTATTATTTTCATAACCTGCTTGTGGGGATTGCGCCATGTAGGTGTCTAAATAATCATGTAGTATCTCTTCTGACTGGGCCATTTTAAATCTCACCAAGTACTATTTTCATAAATCTCACCGAGTATTAATTTCAAGTCACTCAAAAAGCTACCAGGATGGGCATTTTCTACCATTTTTCCTATGAAATGGTCTTTCTTGTGGTTGGAGGTAAATCACAGTATTTATGAAAGTGGTGGATTTCTAGTTAATACAAAGAAATTGGCCACAATTATAAAATCCTTACGTGCAATTATTTCCTAGTCAGTCTATTAGTGAATCGAACAACAACCATAAGTTATAAATAATAAGGATTTTTAGTGTCATGATTCTCATATCAATATGGTGATCTAATACTCAAATATTTTTCATCACATTTGTAAAATTTGTAACTCCTAAAAATATAATCAAAACTAGCTACTCTTCTAATGATATAAAATACTCAATAATAGTCCGATAAAACTCAATACAACTAAATAAACATAATTAATCATATAATACTACTAACTCTTCGAATAAATTAAACATCTATTAATATCATAAATCATGAGCATCAGAATATAAGTACGAAGAATACAATTTGAAAAATAGCATGAAGTCCAGATGAATCCCATCAATCCTGCTTCCAATCTCCCTCTCAAGCGTATCTCTCCATTTTCTCACAAAAAATACAGCATGTTTATAATAATCTATATACCATGATGTTGTCTTCTTTCTATAATCTCTAACAAAAACCCAAATATACAACAGTGTTAAAACTTTTATCTCACAAAGCTCTATTTAATTTCTAACACAAAGTTGATTTGGAATAGATAGTATTACACGAGACCCTCATAACACTACAACAATTCTCGGTATTTAAGACTAATTTTTAACACTAAATCAAAAATAAGCAACTTCAAAATTTTAAAAATTGTGGGTCATTTTTGCTCGCGTGAAAAGTTCAAAATTGATTGTAAATTCAAAAATTGGTCGCAACTTCATATTTTCGACGTAAGTTTCATATAAGTGGGTCTCATGTGCCAATAAAATAATAAGCAACTTACGACATAATTTCCGTCATTTTTTGTTTTTAATTAGCTAAATATGTTAACTTACGACGGTTATTTACGACGATTATGTCCGCAAAATTTATTATATTTTATTAGTTTGCGCCTTAATTCTAGCGAATAAACAGAGTGAGTACGACGGAAGGTGGATATGTCGTAAGAACTGACAAGAACATATGACGAATTTTGATTTTCTGTCATAAATTTAGCGCTTCGCCTTTTCCGTCGTAGATGCCCAGAATTGTTGTAATGTAAAACGTCTGTCTGATCATCATCTTGGATAACAGTGACGACAAAGGGGTACTTACAGGTACCCATTCACACGATCAGGAACTCACAAGGGTGGAAGAGAAGGCATCATTTGGAGGAAGAGCCTCAACTTATGCTCGCAAGAAATACAGAGAAAATGCCTTCTTTTTTGGACAAGGGTATAAAAATCATGATTTAAGTTCAAGACTAAAACTTAATTTTAGTTGAATTTGGGTATAACATTGTGAATGGATGAAAGTTAAAATTTTCGATTTGATGATGGTTTAATATTAATTAATTGGAAGATTGGTTAAATCGAAATTTATACATTACTATAATTTAATATATATATATATATATATATATATATATATATATATATTATTGTTAAAACATCTTCATTTTGCTCATTTTTTAAATATATCATAAAGGAAGATTACATATTCATTTCTATAAATATATACTTCATTATTTGATAATTTTATCTTAACTTGACTATTTTGTTTTGGAATTTGTGGGTGGAAATAAGTAGTCTTTATTTATTTATTTATTCAATTCTGAATTTCTAAGATGAATTATTTTCAGAATTATTCAGGACTTAATTATTACATTAAATTAACTCAACTATATACTTGACTTGAAAACAATAAATTAAAATTATTTATATTATCGAAATAATAACAATAATAAAATATAGTAAAACACTACCTTAAATAATATTTTTAATTTGTATAAAAATATGAGTGGTAAATATTAGTAGAAATATAAATGACCCAAAATTATCAATGATACAAATTTTATTATCAATATTTGTGTCCAAAATAGGCAAAGATATAATCCTAACTATATGGTTCTTTGATGCCATTCTCTAAAATCTGCAAAATCACCATTAAACTAATTAGTCAACAACATATAAAACCAAAGAGAATAAGTAATGCCGACAAGTGTATTTTAGTCATCACAAGTTTACAAGAATGAACATAAATAAGACACAAATCCAGTATAACATTGACATAAATAAACAAAAATGAAACCATCTATTCAAACAAAAACAAGTCCAGTAGTTCGAACAAAATACAAATGTTTATCACTACATAACAAATTCAACCAAATACTAAATCACTTATGTAACCAAATCCCTTCAACATTGAGTCTTTGGTTGCTAATACCAACATCACCATCAGACACATCACACACATGGATTTTGGAACAAAATGAGGGTTCATCTTATATATATATAGTGTCTCCTAGACCATCTTCATGGCAGACTTCATTGTAGTCTCGATTAGTGGACTTAAGCACAACAGACCAGCTGGTATTGATTGAATCTTGAATATAAAACACTTGGCTCACTTGGTCTAGAGAGATAAATTTGTCCTTTTTGTGGCCTCGTCTGGTGAAGTCCACTAGTGTAAAGCCGAGCTCATCAACTTTAATACCTCTGTCATTTGCTGCCCATTTACACAAAAGTAATGATGCTTTGAATGCATGGTAATCTAGTTCCCATATTTCTTCGATTATACCATAATACTTCATTTCACTCTCAATTGGGTTAAAATCTTTAGCACTCGAGACTAGAACTGTCTTGGCAACTACGGACACACCGTTGTTTTGAACAGCCCTTTCATCATCTCGCTGCTTTGTGAAGTATTTGACCCCATTAACGACATATCCTTCATAAGACAGAACAGAGAAAGAGGGTTTTCCTGCCAACCATCTTGTTGTTTCGGAAACACCTTGAGCATTTCGCATCATTTCAGTACTAACTTGCAGACAAAGTATTAGAAGCACTTTAATTATCAGACAATTTTGCACTAATATGATAAATAATTAAATTGTAATTGATTAATATATGAGATAAGGAAGGAAATCTTTTTTTGCAAACCAATCAGCAAACAACCGATTGTGCTCCCCCATTAGCCACTGAGCACTCTTTTTGTTCCTGTAGATCTTTTTTAATTGCTCTTTATGCATCCTGAGAAAATATTAGACAATATAAGAACACAATTACGGAATGAATACTTAATAATGAATGCATACAGACATGATAAAAACTACTTACTTTATGTATGGCTCAACTTTAGCATTATTGAAAAGAACATGCAAATGCGCCTCATCCTTTTCCTTTTCCTCCACTGTTTTCATAGTCACCGAAGATAATGGCCCTGAAACCTTTTTCCTCATCCTGTCGAAGACCAGCAGTCATGCAACTCTGTCTTACAAACTCAGTGCAAAATTCTATTGATTATTCTCCAAAATAACTTTCAGCTATACAACCTTCCGGATAAAAACGATTCCCTACATAACTTTTTAAAACTTTATTGAATGGTTCAAACAAAAACAACCGGTCCACATAAACGCAATTCTCTAACCAAGTGCACTGTAAGATGGATCATTATATTGAAGAATGAAGGGGGGAATATTTTTTTAGCTCGCACAATGTCAACACCATATCAGATTGCAGTTTATCCAGTTTTGATACATCGACAACTTTGCAGCACAGAGAATTGAAGAAAAAGCGCAATCGTATTATGCTTACCCTAACATTCTTGGGAAGCACCGAATGAACTGCTACTGGAAGCAACTTTTGTAAGAGAGTATGAAAGTCATGGGACTTCAGCTTAAATAACTCCATCTCAGGTGATACAGTTTTTTATATTCGACGCATGTCCATATGGAAGCGTCATATACATTTGGTTCTCCTTCTTCCCACAACTTCTTCAAATCATCAATAAGTGGTTTTAAATAGACGTCGAGATTATTACCTGGTTCGTGTGGGCCTGATACTAATATTGTCAACATCAAAAACTTTCGCTTCATGCATAACCATGGAGGAAGGTTATATGTTGTTAAAACAACCGACCAACAATGATACCTATTGTTCAGACCATTATTATGAGGGTTTATACCATCCGCAACTAATGTCAAGCGTAAATTTCTTGCCTCACTACCAAACTCAGGCCACCTATAATCTATGTTTCTCCAAGAAGGAGAATCTGCTGGATGACGCATGAGGTCATCTTCGGATAGCCTTTTTGCATGCCAAGTCAGAAGCTCTGCAGTATATTCAGATTTAAACATTCTTTTAAATCTAGGAATGATGGGGAAGTACCACATAACTTTAGGAGGCCCATTAATTCTGATTTTACCATCTTTTTTAAGTTTTCAGCGAGATATATGGCACTCAGGACACTCAGAGGTCTCTTCATATATACCTCTATATAATATGCAGTCATTTGGACATGCATGAAATTTTATATACTCGAGTCCCAAGTCAAAGAGAGTCTTTTTTGATTCATATATACTACTAGGCAGAACATGATCTTTAGGAAGAAAAGAACCAATTGTAGTTAATAGCTCAGTAAAGGCACTATCACTAACGCCGAACCTAGCCTTCCAGTTACGCATTTTCAACATTGACTCTAACTTGGTTGAATCACTTCCCTCAAATAAAGGTTGTTCAGCATCATCCACGAACCGTTTGAAATCATGTGATTCTCTATCATAATCACCCTTATCATATAATGCTTCACATATCTCAGCAGCCTCTGATGCAGGGTATTGGTTCGTGGCTGGACAAGTATTACCAATAGAAGACTTCCAACTCCTAGAAGAGTTTTCACCATGCCAAATCCCATAGCCTAAACTAAAACCATTTTCATATAGATGGCCCCTAATTATGTTTACCTACAATTTTTTAAAATTAACGCAATGGGCACGTGGATAGGGAATTAACTTGGGGTTTTTCGCAGTTCCTTCCGCATATACCAAAAACTCCTCCACCCCAATTTCATACTCTAATGAATCCCTATCTGCTTTGATCCATGATTTATCTATATTTGTCAAACAAGAGAGCTAATCAATTACCTGAGGAGAGAACTGAAGCAACTGCGGTTGAGTATTAGGTGCTTTGAGTTTGAGAATTGGGTTTCTAAACCTTCGATTAGGCCTTCAACACCTTCGATTAGGGCTTGAGCAGCTTCGGTTAGGGCTTTTAGAGCTTCAGCAACTTTGATTAGGGTTTCAACAGTTCGATTAGGCCTTCAACAGTTTCGATTAGGGCTTGAGAAGCTTCGATTAGGGCTTTGAGAGCTCCAGCGGCTTCAATTAGGGCTTGCATAGCTTCGATTAGGGTTCTTCGACTCTAAGAAACGAGAGAGAGGCGGGGAGAGAGAAAAGCGGGGGGTGTTTTAATTTGAAATGTTTTATCTGAATATTGAGTGATTGTGTTATTTTGTCTGATTTTGGGGTTAGAAGATTTGGGGGAACGAAAAGTTGATTAAGTACAGGAAATATTTGGGGAGAGGGACAAAACAGGGGTTGCCGGGCGATTTTTGTTTTTAATTCAAACAAGATAGACATCTGTTCTTATATTAACTGATGTCAAAAATATCATAGACATCGAATAATTTTTGACCGATGTTAATACACTCTTTTGCATGGTGGCCAAAGTCGACCGATGTTTATACCCTGATGTCTATTTTACTTTTTCTAGTAGTGTATGCATCCATAAAAAAACCACTTACACTAGGATTATCATCATGGTTCCTTTAGTTAAAATGGATAGTGATATTTTGGAAACTTTGGACAACAACTATAATCCTCTTGTTAGTGGAATAGAGGTTTAAATGATGTTCTAATAGAGTTAGATATAATGTGGTTTATTCTCAAGTTACATTAGCCTTTTGAGAAAAAAATTATAAGAAATGGGAGTGGTTTAAAGCACGGCTTGATGTTGGATGTGGCTACTTTGGAGGGTGGTGCTCGACTTTGTGGATGGACAATATTATGATTTTGGTACTTCTAATCTTTTTTGGAAAAAATTGATGGAGAATATGAAGTTTAAATTTAATCAAATATAATCTTTTGTCCTAATATTTTTTTGATCTCGAATACTCTTCTAATCAAAATTACTACTATTATTTTTGGCATGCTCAAGGATAGGGACACAAAAACTACAAAAAAGATACAAATGATGAAGAAATAATTTCATTCATCGACTACAAGCTAGGGACTAGTTTCAAAATTTATGATATCATGAGAAAGATTGAAATTTTTTGATTAAATATCATATAATTTTTATATTCTTAATCACCTTGTAATTAAAAAAAAACTTAAATACTTATCACTCATTTTTTATTTAATATATGTTAAGTGTTTTTATATGATTGTTGTAATGATATTATTCTTGTTTTCATATTAAAATTTAATAAACAATTATATAAAAAAATAGTTTTTTTGGAAAAGGTAACATTACTTATTGCTCTTTAATTTAATTTACTACCTAAATAACATTATATATCATTTAATTGAAAATAATATTTTATTGAATATGTAATATTAATGTGAATTTCTAATGCTAGCAACATTATAATGCACTATTTATATTAATTTTATTAACTATCTAATAATTATAACTATTTATATTAATCTATATCTAAATTATAATGAACATGAATATTAAATTATTCAAACAAAATTAAACACTTCAATAATAATTTTAAAGTGTTATTTATTTTAAATTATAAGTTCTATCATCCTAACCCTTAAAATCGCAGAACAATCTGGAATGTGTAAAGGACGGCTGAAATCATAAGTACAGTAGCTTAAATTTCAAGATTTCTATGTTGTCCCTGTGTAAACTATACAAACCTAATTTGTTTGCGGCAGGGTAATCACGTGTCTTCAATAAACCCTAATTAATTTTTCATAACAACTCATTCTTTGTAATTCAATTCGTATAAGATTTCTTCTTCGTGAACTCATTCTTTGTAATTCAATTCGTATAAGATTTCTTCTTCAAGAACTCAAAAACTTTTTGTTATGATTTTCATTGTAAAGCTTTAGACTCGTTTTGTAACCATCTAATTGTTGTAGATGAGTGTTGATGTAAGTAAGGTCACTGCTGCAGGTGATCAGAATGGGGAAGGATATGTCCATATTGTTTTGTTGTCGAGCAGGTATGAACATAGTTGACTATAATTCTTATTTTTGTCAGTGAAGGGATTATTAAATGAATTGTAATTAAATTTTGATCCACGGTATTTTTTTTTGACACAATATACCGTACTTTTTATTCAATTATAGATGTTATTGAGAAATATTAGAAAATTATATATCTTACCATGATTTTTTTTCTGCAAGTGTGTTGATATCATAAAAACTTGGTAAACAATGAAGATTATGCTCCAATTAATTCACAGGTATGTGAGATAGATATGACAAAAGTCACAAAACAAAATATTTTTGTCCTTTTTTTTTGTTGAATCTTATATATTACATGCTTCCTAGTAGTTTGTTGGCCAAAATTAAGATGGGTGGTTCAACATCATGTAGGTTATGAACCGACTTCTATTTGATAACCGGGCAACTGGATCTTTACCCTTAAGCTTGCTCTGTTTACAAAATAAAACCGTATTCATCTGCTACATCAAGAATGCAATAGTTTTCATTATCTAATTCACATTTGTTTTATTGTTATGTTTTAACATGATACTTGGGGACATATATGTTCTTTAATTTTGAAAGAAATGCTAGCAAATTAAGAGCATTTTCAAGAAACTTATGAAACAAGATCTTTAAAATATAATTGGTCAGTGTAATATTAAAGCTACAAAAGATTCTTAAATGCTTTGTAAGAAATATAGAGCTTCCTTTCTTTCCTCTCAATCATAAAGAGTTGCTTCATGCTCATCACTATATAATACTTTAACTACAATTCTTACACTACTTCTTCAATGTCATAGTTGAAATATGAATAAACTATAAACTAATCATTTTGTTAGTTTGTTCGAATTTAATATTTAATCTAACCAATTAAGGCCTCGTCTGAATCATTTAAATTTGTTTGTCAGTTTGAATTCAATATTAAATTTGAACAAATAAGGCCTCATTATAATTCCATACTACCACATGTAATATGTGATAGTTAATTACTTAGCAGTTATGAAATATTCTGGATGCATAATATTATTTTTTTTGACAAATTATCTAATGTATGTGGTCAGATGATTCGTGGCTGCAGAAATAAGCAATACAGACCCTAAGGCTTGCATTCCCTTTGATGGTATCAGTGAAAATACATGGAAACAGCTAAGAGGATCACTTGATGTTTCTCGTTTCAGGTAGTGGTGTTGCAAAAGTTGTGTCGGTGAAGTTGTCCCTTCTAGCTTTGCTGATGGAAGATCAAATGCAGAAAAGACTTCCTTGCAGTTCAGTATCTCTGAAAGGGAAAAAGACTTTTGGATTGAGCTCAGAGCTTTTAAGGTATATATGATATCCATTTCTGTATTGTTATCCAGATAATATTTGTATTCAATAACTCTATCTCAAAATCTTCTCATATTACTGTTATTATTTAACAAGATACTTAGGACAAGTTCTTGAATTTTGAAAGAAATGCTAGTAAATCTCTTGTTGAGAGCATTCCCAAGAAACTTTGATACAAGCTTAACCAATGTACTAACTTACGAGGACTTATATGATTTATATTATTTATAGGGAGAGAACTCGAAGACTCTTGTAGATCCTCCGAGGCCATAAACATGGTTTGGAAATGATGGTGAAAGAGAATTCTTATGTACCTCTCCGCCAGAACTATTGGCTAGGGTGGCAGAAACTGCATCCGATCATCCTAAACTGCAGGAAACCTGTCATGGATCAAATGCAGAAAAAGATTCTTCATTTGAGCGAATAAAACTGAAGGTAGAAGCCATTTTATTTCCTACATCTAAGCATTATGCACTGGCATTTTCTTCCTTGATATTGTTTCCTCATAATTGTAGTCAAAATCCGACATGCATCTAATTAGAATTTACGTCTGGCTTAGTAACTTACACTATTGTAGGAGAGGGTGATAGATCTCCAAGTGAGGTCAATGACTTGGTTGATGATAAATCTCCAAGTGAGGTCAACGACTTGGTTGACAGAAACGACCAAAGAAAAGTTAAAAAGGTCCGTTCACTAAAAGATGTGATGAGGGTCATTGAAAAGGCATCTTCTAAAATCAGTGTCACAGCTCATAATCTGCCACACAAAAACCAAACCCTTTCTCTAAGCAAGAAGAAAAAACTCCACTCTGAAGTTGAAGGTAATGGTCAGACTTCTCATACTCCTTGCTGAGAGATTCTATGTTCGAATAATTTGTAATTCAATGTCTTCTTGACATCTATAGTTCAAGCGTTCTTTAGGCCTCAGGGAGCCGGAATGCAAAGAGATATGGTCCTCTCTCAGCGAGTAGAGATTTAGTTTCGAAGAAGCATGCAAAAGCTACTGGTAAGTCATCTCATCTTTGTGGACGACATACCTCTGTACAAGTGTGTGCTTTTACATTGTTAAAGATGATTGTTTCAACAAAAAAAGTTTGTTTGGTTGTATATATACAGGATCTTTTCCTCAGCCCCTACTGCCGGGGAACAGGAGGCCGGACTCCAGATGGGGGGAATGAGTGTTCTCTGACATCTTGCACAAAGAGGATGGGAATGGCTAACACATTGATTAAAGACAACATTTCATCAATGCTAGAAAGCAGGGATTCTTCACTCATGACCTGCTGCACCACAGGGCACTCGATTGTTGGGGATTCTTGTTAATGATTAATTCTGTGATTAGTCGAATATTTTATCACTTAACTACATGTAATAATTGTGTTACAAAATATTTATATTATAAATTGTACAGGATATTGAACTTATTTATTTGATTATTTGGTTTAAATATAACTACTATTACCTGATGAGAAGAATCAACCCTCAACTCAGAATCATGAGAAGTAGTACTGCTTGAAGGATTGGCTGGAATCTGCATGAAATACATGCATAATATATATTTTTAATATATCAATATTTGCTCAATCCCCCAACACCCAAATCTCACCAAGTATTATTTTCATAACCTGCTTATGGGGATTGGGCCATGTAGGTGTCTAAATAATCATGTAGTATCTCTTCTGACTGGGCCATTTTAAATCTCACCAAGTACTATTTTCATAAATCTCACCGAGTATTAATTTCGAGTATTAATTTCAAGTCACTCAAAAAGCTACGAGGATGGGCATTTTCTACCATTTTTCCTATGAAATGTACTTTGTTGTGGTTGGAGGTAAATCACAGTATTTATGAAAGTGGTGGATTTCTAGTTAATACAAAGAAATTGGCCACAATTGTAAAATTCTTACGTGCAATTATTTCCTAAAAGTCAGTCTATTGGTGAATCGAACAACAACCATAAGTTATAAATAATAAGGGTTTTTACTAACTCTTCGAATAAATTAAACATCTATTAATATCATAAATCATGAGCATAAGAATATAAGTGCGAAGAATACAATTTGAAAAAATAGCATGAAGTCCGGATGAATCCCATCAATCCTGCTTCCAATCTCCCACTCAAGCGTATCTCTCTATTTTCTCACAAAAAATACAACATGTTTATAATAATCTATATACCATGATGTTGTCTTCTTTCTATAATCTCTAACAAAAACCCAAATATACAATAGTGTTAAAACTTGGTCGCAACTTCATATTTTCGACGTAAGTTTCATATAAGTGGGTCTCATGTGCCAATAGAATAATAAGCAACTTACGACATAATTTCCGTCATTTTTTGTTTTAAATTAGCTAAATATGTTAACTTACGACGGTTATTTACGACGATTATGTCCGCAAAATTTATTATATTTCATTAGTTTGCGCCTTAATTCTAGCAAATAAACAGAGTGAGTACGACGGAAGGTGGATATGTCGTAAGAACTGACGAGAACATATGACGAATTTTGATTTTCGGTCATAAATTTAGTGCTCCGCCTTTTCCGTCGTAGATGCCCAGAATTGTTGTAATGTAAAACGTCTGTCTGATCATCATCTTGGATAACAGTGACGACAAAGGGGTACTTACAGGTACCCATTCACACGATCAGGAACTCACAAGGGTGGAAGAGAAGGCATCATTTGGAGCAAGAGCCTCAACTTATGCTCGCAAGAAATAGAGAGATAATGCCTTCTTTTTGGACAAGATTATAGAAATCATGATTTAAGTTCAAGACTAAAGCTTAATTTTAGTTGAATTTGGGTATTACATTGTGAATGGATGAAAGTTCAAATTTTCGATTTGATGATGGTTGAATATTAATTAATTGGAAGATTGGTTAAATCGAAATTTATACGTTACTATGTTTTAATATATATATATATATATATATATATATATATATATATATACTATAGAGACCATTTTTATTGGAGACCGTGGAGATCACTTATGTTTTGCATTCAAAACACTATAAAACACATTATTTTATGAAGTATGTTCTACAAATATGATGCATTCATCAAAATTGTTGAAGATCATCTATATTTTATAAGGAGATAATGTATGTTCGGCAAGTTGAACAAAATGTCCTGCAAACTAAACATATTTCGCAGAATAAAACATTTTGTAATGTTCTACATAAAAAACTTATATGATATTTAAGATTTAATTGAAATAATCATTTTGTACAAAATGATTCACAAAACTATTCGTTTTGCAATATTTTTATGCAATATTTTACCTGCAGACATAAGTGGTGTCCACGATCTCCAATAAAAGTGATCTCCACAGAACTTATATATATATATATATATATATATATATATATATATATATATATATATATATATATATATATATATCTGTGTGTGTGTGTTAGGTCCTATAAACTCACTATATAAGTTGATATAGTGAACACAATCAATAACACAGTATGACAATATAAGAGATTGAAAGCAGTAAACTCTTATTCACAAAGCTTGAATGGTTACAAAAACTCTCTCAGTGATTTATATATTATCACTAAGAGCTGCTAGGGTTCTGTAAAATATACTCGATAACTTAACTCCTATAGAGTAACCCTAATCTGTGTTTATATAGACACAGTTACAAAATCAATCTCTGATTTGATATCCTATAAATCAGCTATGTATTCTATCAATCAAAGATTGCTACTGTTTTCTGTTTGGTTTCCATAGTCAGCAAATCACTCCTCCGCTTCTATCCTTCCTTGAAGTATATCCGCTTCTGAGCTCTTTCCACGTGTAAACTCTGATGAGCCTTGACTATGTAAACTCTGATCAGACTTTATCAAACTCTGGTCGGACTTTATTAAACTCTGATCAGCTTCCAGCTTAAACTCTGATCACTCCTGTTCTAAAACAAACTTTAAGAACATTAGTAATCATCAATTATATCTAACAATCTCCCCCAACTTGTGCATAAATATTTTATGTGCAAGTTAACAGATAATTGATGATGTCAAAACAAATAAGTCAAATGCAACAGAGTTTAGCTACATAACAGAAAACTTTTAAAACTCACAGATACTTTACTCCTTAGCTTCATAGACACCATTGGCTGTCTTTAAGTATTCTCTGAGGAGTTCTCTTTCAGCTTCTGTAAGTGCTGTGATCATCTGTCTCTTGATCTCCCTTAGTTCTGAATCTGAAACTCCAGTTTGATAAATTGCAGCTCTGAGATCATAGATCTTGTTTCTTCTCATGTCTTTATCCAGCCTGATGTAATAACCTTTGTCAGACTCTTCATTGAAACTAAGAGTACTGATTCCAGCTATTGTTTCTATTTTTGCTGAATTCTTCTTCATCTCAACTAGCTGTCCTTGATGATTGAAGTATTTAGGAATAAAAGGTCCAGCATTCTTGTTTCCTGTAATACCAATCTTTCTTCTGATTTGATCTTTGAGCAGATTTGAGATGTGCTGACATGACTTGTTCTTCACTTGAAATATGTGTGAGACATATCTCAATTCCTCCCAGTGTTTAGCATAGAGATCAGCTTCAATAACCCTAAACACTGTTCCATCAGACATGAAGTAGATAAGAATATTATCACCTCTGTCATTCTTCACCAGTTGGACTGAATCAAGTTTGTCCATTCTTTCTTGCAATGCTCCAGTCTTGGGTGCACAGAGAGATGAGGGGTCTGTTGACATTGATCCTATACTCTGATCAAATTTTTCATATTTAGATCCTAGTCCTCCTTTATCTCTTCCTGCTTTTCGATGAGAGATTGGTTGAATTGAGCCCTTGTCGAAATTTATCTCAGTCATCAGACTTGGCTTTGCAAATCCTGGCAATGGGGTTGTTGTCGGTTTAAATATAGCTTGAGCCTTGTCAGAGGTTGTGTCTTTCTTTGCTTCCTTATTAACTTGAGCTGTGTCAGAGGTTAATTGTTCTTCTTGTGATTCTGCAATATGAGCTTTGTCAGAGATTGCAGCTTCTGATTTCTTTCCCTTTACAACTTGATCTTTGTCAGAGGTTGTAGACTTCTTCTGAACCCAGCCTTTCTCAAGGTTATCATCTACTATGTTTTTGCCTTTGCTTGTATATTCATCTTCAGAGTATACCTTTTTGATTGGTAAACTCTGATCAGCAATAGTAGTTTCCTTGATCATTATTCCTTTGTCCTTTGGTCTGGCAGTTGATTTTGTAGGTTTCTGGATTTTGCCTGAGGTTATAGCTTGCTCATATTCTTTCTTTAGCTCTGCTTCCTCTGCAGCAATCAACTCCAAATCCAATTTGGCTTCTGGATTCTCTTGTTCAAATAACAATCTAGCATACTCTTCATCAGTCATTGGTTTATCTGATCCAGCCACTGGTCTTTGCTTTAAACCAGATGTGACATTGTGTGTTGGAGCTGGAGCAGACTTTGAGCTTTGCTTAGACTGTTTTGAACTGTCAGAGTTTAAAACTCTTCCACCAGTTGCAGCTTGAAATCTTTTGTTCTTTGTGAAGTCATCCACATCATCATCATCATCATTTTTCTTTCTCTTCAGAGTTTGAGAAGTAGTCTTGCATTTGACATTAGCTACTCTCTCCCCCTTTTTGACATCATCCTCATCAGGAATCAGTACTGAAGTTATCAGAGAAAGTGAAGATTGGATGGCTTCAAGCTGTTTGGACATTTCCTCTTGAGTAGACTCAATGTTTGACATCCTCTGTTCCAGAGATTGATTTGCAGACACCAGCTTCTTCATGTCTTCCTTCAGAGGTAGCAAGTGCCTTTTCTTGTCCATATTCTGAGTTTCCTTAAAATTGGCTACCTCTGTTCTTAGACCATCTACTGACTTAGATGTCTGAGCATAAGCAGTATGAAATGTCTTCAGATATAGAACTGTGGCTTTGAGGCTTGACATAACATCAGAGTTTGTAATCTTATTCTCTGCCATGGATAAGAATTCTTCAGCCTTTGCTGGCTCCAGAGAATGCTGGTGACTCAGCCAGAGTTTATCCCATACTTCATTTGGTGGATCAACCTGAAGATCCCTGGGAAGAGGCTCAGAGTTTGGCTTCAGAGTTTGCAGTCTGGCATTGTATTGGCTGGTAGACTCCCATTTCTGTTGTTGAAGAGACATGGGGACTTCATCCTCATTGTCATCATCTTCATTTTCATCATCCTCATCATCATCAGATGCAGGATCAACAGCATCTTTAACAGGATCTGGAACAGATTTTTCTTGATCTTCAGATTTGGATTTGCTAGGCTCTTCACCAGCCTTAGCAAGGGACTGCAATGCTTCCAATGCTACCTTATCAGATTCTTCAATTACAGCATCTGACTTGTAATTTTCTGGAGCTGTATCATGAATAATGGCACCCTCAGGAAATTTCAATGGAGAATGAGGAATTGGAGTGGAGGGTCCATGATCAGATATTGGAGTGTGAGGATCAGAGAATGTTGTCCCAGCTTCAGATGTAACTGGTTCTTTGCAAACTATTTCCTCATCTACTTCAGATGAAGTAGAGGATGCTGTAGCAGTAGAGAGTGGAACAGCCTGAAGAGGATGCACCATCAGAGCTTGAGATAAATCAGTAAGTGAAGTGGATGGTGCTTGCTCTTCCTCAAGAGTGAAATTTGTGATTTCAGTAATTGGTACCTTTGCCCTCTTAGGCTTGTTTGCCCTTGCTTTAAATCTAACTGTTTTTGACTTTGGGCTAGCCTGAGTAGGTTCAGAGTTTGTTGCTGGAGAGGGTTCAAGATCATCATATTCATAAGCTGCAACAAGTCTCCTTCTTTTCTGCTTTGGTGGAGAAGCAGCTTCAGAGTTTAAAGTCTTAGAGACTGTCTCAGAGTTTACAGTAGGAACTGTATCAGAGTTTGTTGGCCTATCAGACTTTGTCTTCAGAACTTGTGTAGCAACAGAGGTTCTGGTCTTCACAGTGGAAGGGGCTGCATCAGACTTTGTAGCCCTTGATGTTTTTGGTGTTGATGATCTGGGTTGTCTGGTGGCTGTAGGAGAGACTGGATGTTGTGGTTGGTTTTGAGGCTGTTGTTGTGGTGCTTGAGGCAGATTCAGCCTAGCTCTTAATGGAGCAGGAATTTGTAATGGCCTGAGAACTGGCCTCTTCTCATCTTTAGATATGAGATCTTTGAAAACCCTTTTATGAAGCTTAAAAGGTTTGATCTCATCTGCAGCATCAAAAACCACTTCTCCAACAGTGGCATTAAACAGCAATTGGCAAAAGCGTGAAAAATATATAATCTGACGATTTTCATGCATTCTTTCACCAATATTTATAATAACTAATCTACCAAAATCGAAATTAGTAGAATAGATCAGAGAATACCCAATTTGCAGCATATCCATGGGTATGGCATCCCAGTTGGTGCTTTTCTTCTGGAAAGCCCTGGTAATGCAGTCGAAGAAAAAGCTCCACTCCTTCCTGAGTCCTGGACGCTTTAATTGACCCAATTTATCAAGAGATTCGTAGTAGCCCAAATCAGTCATCATGGTTCTGAGGTTGGCATCTCCATTTGTAATGTAAACAGCATTCTCTGGCAGGTTGAATGCTGCTCGGACGGTGGCTGGAGTGACAGCATATTCCGCTCCGTCATACTAAAATACAATGGATGGTGATCCAGCTGCACCACCATTGTCATAATGCCCTGTTTGCCAAAAGGTTATTATCTGACTCCCAGATAATCTAGCCGGTGCAGTAAGAGCTTGAGCCAAGGCACTTTGTGCCAGAAACTCCTGGATTACATGATAATCCCTTGGAACATCAGTGGTGTCAAGAATGGCTGCGTGGTTGTTTGGTACAAACTCCACACCTGCATAGGTAAACGCTGAAGTGGCCATTAGAGCAGAGTTTGTAAAGGAAGGAAGGTGTTTGAGAAAGTGTGTAAGAGAAGATTTGAATTGCAGAGAGAAAAGCGTAAGAGTTTGTTGAGAGAGTGTGTGTAAAGATGAAGTGTATAAGTGAATAATAAGCAATAAAATCTGATGTGATAAACTCTTCAGATTTTGTTTAGCTGTACACGCTTGGGCTTTTTGTTCAGCTGGACACCTGTCAGATTTTAACTGGTAGATGAACGTTAGTGGCATGGAGAAAAGAAAATAGTAACCATGAGCGCAGTAAAACTTGTGCAGTTATAAATGCTGATTACACGTTCTCCCATTAAAATGTTTTACATGTAATCCCACTAACAATACAGCCGTTTGGTACACTCTCTTCACATTCTCTGAATTTTTTAAACTCCTCAAATGTACAAGATTTTAAAAAAAATCAAGATCAAATCCCTCGAATTTTAAACTCTGAGATTTAAAACAAAGAAAATAAATTTCTAAGCACCTCAGAATAAGACATAATGTTTAGAAAATTCATCAAAAAATCAGAGTTTGTCATAAAATCCATAGCTCAATAATGTGCTTGTGAAATAATGTGTGTGATTTAACATATTAAATCAGAGACTAAAGAATTTCACAATTTCGTAATTATAGGGTAGACAAAAATAATTTATTTAAACTCTCAAGACATAGACAATAGACATACTCTGATGAAGAAATATATAAAATAAACTAACCCCCTTTTTTTTTTTTTTCCAGGACGCTTTTCAGTGTAAATGAATCACGACCTTTAAATATAATTTTGCAACAGTATTTCTCCAGTAATCAGAGATTGTGACTGGTCACCATAGATTATAAAATCTTAGCAATTACTTAATACCAGCAAATGTTTGGGTCTTCCCAGTCACTGTCATATAGACATCTAAGATCTCAAAGGAGTACCATGCTTATTTTCAGGGGTGTGTATAGCATCAGAGTTTATAATCACTGTCTAATTTACTGAGAGAAAATGCAAATTAATCAGTCTCACTTATAATTAAGATATGATATGTGAAGTAATAGAGTCTCAATGATATCAACATGCATATAGTGTAAAATAGTAGCACAAAATTGAGATCAAGATTAAGGAACTTAACTGAGATTCATGATTACTAATTCAGATCATGCTTCATAGTATCTTCACAGGTTATTTGTCTCAGTGAAATAAAATGAGATCATTTATCAAGATTCAGAGTTTACAAACATCAGAGAATATTGTCAGAGAATGACAATCAGAGTATAACAAACAGAGTATATCATCAGAGAATGTCATCAGAGTTTAACAATCAGAGTATATCATGGCAAATTTGTGAGCAATATATATGGTAATTTGACAATTTAAACTTGAAAGATCTGACCATTATGTTTACTCAGTTCCTGATATCATTCCTAGCTCATTCACCAGCCTAGTAAAGGTTGCTTCACTTAGTGGTTTGGTGAATATGTCTGCTAGCTGCTGTTCTGTGGGAACAAAGTGAAGTTCAATGGTTCCTTCCAGCACATGCTCCCTTATAAAATGATATCTTATACTGATGTGCTTTGTCAGAGAATGTTGAACTGGGTTTCCTGTCATAGCAATAGCACTTTGGTTATCACAATAAATAGGAATTTTAGAAAATGATAACCCATAGTCCAACAATTGATTCTTCATCCAAAGAATTTGAGCACAGCAGCTGCCTGCAGCTATATACTCTGACTCTGCTGTTGATGTTGAAATTGACTTTTGCTTCTTGCTGTACCAAGAAACAAGTCTTCCACCCAGAAATTGACAACTCCCACTTGTGCTTTTCCTGTCAATTTTGCAACCTGCAAAATCTGCATCAGAGTATCCAATTAGACTAAAATCTGATTCTCTAGGATACCATAATCCCAATGATGTGGTTCCCTTGAGATATCTGAATATCCTCTTTACTGCAATCAGATGAGGCTCTCTTGGATCTGCCTGAAATCTTGCACATAGACATGTGGCATACATTATGTCTGGTCTACTTGCAGTCAGATAAAGCAAAGATCCAATCATTCCTCTATAGTTTGTGATATCCACTGATGCACCAGTATCTTTGTCTAGCTTGGTTGCTGTTGCCATAGGAGTAGTTGCAGCTGAACTGTCTTGCATACCAAATTTCTTCAAAAGATTTCTGGTATACTTGGCTTGATTTATAAAAATCCCATCTTCAGTCTGTTTAACTTGTAAACCCAGAAAGTAACTGAGTTCCCCCATCATGCTCATTTGGTACCTAGACTGCATGAGCTTGGCAAATCTTTGACAGAGTTTAGCATTAGTGGAACCAAAAATGATATCATCAACATAGATTTGAACTAAAAGCAGATCATTACCATGATTCAAATAAAACAGGGTTTTATCTATGGTACCTCTAGTAAATCAACTTTCAAGAAGAAATTGAGCCAGAGTTTCATACCATGCCCTTGGAGCCTGCTTTAGTCCATAAAGTGCTTTGTCCAATCTATAAACATAGTCTGGATGCTTTGGATCCACAAAGCCTGGAGGTTGTTCAACATATACCTCTTCATCCAGTTTCCCATTAAGAAAAGCACTTTTGACATCCATCTGGAATACTTTGAACTTCTTGTGAGCAGCATAGGCCAGAAAGATTCTAATTGCCTCCAATCTTGCAACTGGAGCAAATGTCTCATCATAATCAATACCTTCCTGTTGTGAATACCCTTTTGCCACAAGTCTTGCTTTATTCCTTGTAATGACACCTTCACTATCAGTTTTGTTTCTGAAAACCCATTTTGTACCAACTATGGATCTATCTTTAGGTCTTGGTACTAGGGTCCAGACTTTATTTCTCTCAAACTCATTTAGCTCTTCTTGCATTGCTTGAATCCAGTCAGCATCTTGAAGAGCTTCCTCCACCTTTTTAGGTTCTGTTTGTGACAGAAAGCAGTGATGTAAACATTCATTTGCTGTAGCTGTCCTTGTTGGCACACCTGCTTCTGGATTTCCAATTATCAAATCAGGTGTATGAGATTTTGTCCACTTCCTAGCATGTGGAAGTTGGCTATTTTCATCATTGGATCCTCCCCCTTGATCCATGCTTTCTTGATTCTGTTGATCATTCTCTGTAGCTCCCTCTGAATTTGTGCTATCAGAGTTTGAATCAGTATTCTCTGATGAGTTTGAGTCAGCATTCTCTGATGAGTTTGAGTCTTGGGTAGAGTCTGAAACATTCTGACGCTCCCCCTCAACATTTGCTTCATCATCATGAACTTGTAAATTTTCACCAAAGTTTGCTGTATTTTGCTCACAGTCAGAGTTTGACTGTTCATCAGAGTTTGTCGAATCAGAGAATATTTCTTCATTTTCAAAATGCAGTTCTTCATGATCATCCATGTCTGCTAAACCCATGATTCTCTTGTCATCAAATGACACATGTATGGATTCCATGATCACTTTGGTTCTTAGATTATAGACTCTGAAGGCCTTTGTTGTCAGAGGATAACCTACAAAAATGCCTTCATCAGCTTTTAAATCAAACTTGGTAAGCTGTTCTGGATGAGTCTTCAATACAAAGCATTTGCACCCAAATATATGAAAGTACTTCAGATTTGGCTTCTTTTTCTTCACCATCTCATAGTCTTGCCATGCTTATTAATCAGTGTTGCATTTTGAGTGAAACAAGCTGTTTGAACAGCTTCTGCCCAGAAATAAGTAGGTAATTTAGCCTCATCAAGCATAGTTCTGGCAGCTTCTATTAGAGTCCTGTTTTTCCTTTCAACTACACCATTTTGCTGTGGTGTTCCAGGTGCAGAAAATTGTTGCACTACACCTCTTTCTTTGCAGAACTCTTCCATTGTTGAATTTCTGAACTCAGTTCCATTATCACTTCTAATGATCTTTACTTTGTCTTCAGATCCATGGTCCAGTTGCTTCACATGATCCATCAGATGCAAAGCTGTTTCATCTTTAGAGTGAAGAAAATATACCCAAGTGTATCTGGTATACTCATCAACAATGACAAGAGCATATTTCTTCCTTGCAATGGATGGTACATTAACTGGTCCAAATAGATCAACATGTAGAAGATGATATTGCTTCTTTATTGAGAATTCAGTCTTACTCTTGAAGGATGTCTTTCTCTGCTTGGCCTTTTGACATGAATCACATAGACCATCTGAAGTGAGTAGTGATTCAGGGAGTCCTCTCACAAGCTTTTTCTTTATAAGCTCATTTATGGAGTTGAAATTGAGATGTGAGAGCTTCTTATGCCACTTCCAACTTTCTTCTGCAGAGATTCTTGTAGATAAGCAAATTGCTTTTCCTTCAGAGTTTGTAGGCAAGTTGATTTCATAAATGTTTCCATGTCTGTGAGCAATCACTGCCACCTTGCCTGTTGACTTGCTTACTATCTCACTGTGTTCTTCATAGAAATCAACATGATATCCTCTGTCACAGATCTGACTGACAGAGAGTAAATTGTGTTTTAGCCCTTGAACAAGAGCTACATTTGATATGATGACATTTCCAAGATTGATGTTGCCATATCCCAGAGTCCTTCCTATGTTGCCATCTCCATAAGAAACACTTGGGCCAACTTTCTCCACAAACTCTGACAGCAGGGCCTTATTTCCAGTCATGTGTCCTGAACATCCACTGTCCAAGACTAGGATATTCTTCCTGTTGCCCTGCAATCACAAAGACCACTAATTGTTAGTTTTAAGGACCCAGACTTGCTTGGATCCCTTGGCCTTATTAAGTTTGTTAGCTTTTGCAGCGGAATTATTGTTATCAGAGTTTGAGCTAACAGACTTTGGAACAGAGTTTGTACTAGAAACAGATTTTGTACTTGCAGAGATTTTATTAACCTTTTTCAAAGAAGGTTTCAATTGATAATAATCATAATACAAACTATGATATTCTTTGCAAGTATAAATAGAATGCCATAAACTACCACAATGAAAACATGGATCTTGTGGTTTATATCTAATACTACTTTTTCTAACTCCAGACTTTGTAGGTAAGGAGTTAATGTCCTTGTTCTTCCTGCAAAAATTAGCAAGATGATTAGTATTTCCACAGTTATGGCATGTCTTCCTAGGTGCATTTGGAATAGGCATGTAGTTATTACTCTTGTCTATTCCAACTTTGCCATTTCTATTTATCCTAGGCCCCTTGTCTTTGTTATCAGACTTTACCTCTTTAAGCTTATGCTTAAGCTGTTTCTGAGTCATCAGTCCTATGTTAACCTGTTTGGGCTTATCAGATTTTAAATTGTTGTTAATCTCTGATTCTGGTCTACTCTGTTTAGACTTAGAGGATTCAGCAACAAATTTAACAGGTTTAACCTTAGGTTTTTGAGTTTTAACGAACTCTGTTTTTGATGACTCAGCTTCTGTGTTATCAGTGTAACCTAGTCCCTTCTTCCAGTTTCCACTACCTAAGATATCCTGAGTAGTTTTGCCTGAATTAGTCCAAGTCTTAATAATATCCCTTTCCTTAGCAAGTTCTGATTGAAGAGATGCATACCTCTTTAATAGTTCATCTTTGACAATGACAGCATCATCTCTTTCTTTCTGAACTTCTAACATCTGAACTAATTCTTTTTCTAGATAATCATTCCTTTTCTTTACACTTAGAGTTTCAGATTTTAATCTTTCATTCTCTAAAGTCTGATCTCTAAAGCTGATATGCAAAGTTTTAAGAAACAATCTTAACTCAGTTATATCTTCAATATCAAAGGCAAGAGTAGAATGAGGTACCTTAGCAGTAGATTCAGAGTTGTTGTCAGTGTTTGCCATCAGAGCATAATTGACTTCTTCCTCTGAATCAGATGTATCTGTCCAGTTTCCTTTCTTGGTGATAAAGGCTTTTTCCTTTTCTTTCTTGGCTTTCTTGCATTCAGATGCAAAGTGACCCTTTTCACCACAGTTGAAACAGTTATACTTGTCAGCTTTTCCAGCTTTTCCTTCCTTGCCCTCATTCTTCCTGAAGTTCTTCTTATCATAAACTCTGTCAGAGTTTCTGTCTTTCCTTGAGAAACTTTTGCCTTTGTTGAACTTTTTGTAAGCCAACTTCTTGAAGCTTTTCACCATCAATGCTGCTAACTGCATCATCTCATCATCACTTTCTTCAGAGTCTGAGGGAACATCAGAGTTTGAGTCATCAGAGTTTGATGACTCAATGTCAGACTTTGTGACATGAGCTTTTCCTTTGCTCTTAGCAGCTTCCTCTTGAACTTTTAGAGCAACAGACTTTGATTTGCCTCCATGACGTTTGCTCCTCTGCTCCATCTCAAGTTCATGAGTCTTCAGTCTTCCAAAAACATCATCAAGAGACATCTCTCCAAGATCAAGATTGTCTCTTATTGTAGTGACTTTCAAATCCCATTTTTCAGGAAGAGCCAGAAGGAATTTGAGGTTTGAGTCTTCAAGATCATATTCCTTGTTCACCAGAGATAAGTCATTCAACAGTTTGACAAATCTGTCATACAAATCTGTCAAGGACTCACCAGATTTTGAGTCAAAGTGCTCATACTCCTGTGTAAGGATGGTTTTTCTGTTCTTCTTGATGGCTTGAGTTCCCTGACATCTGGTTTCCAGAGCATCCCTGACAAATGGTGTTTCACCTTTGAGTCTTTACCAATTGACAAGATATCCTCAGGGGTATAATCTTTCTTGTCTTTTGGAACCATCTTCTGAGGCTCATCTGCAATCCCAACAGAGAGCTTGGTGGGCATGTGTGGTCCATCATAGATCCTGTCAAGGTATTCTGGATCGACAGAGTCTAGAAATATAATCATTCTCTCTTTCCAGACTGGATATTCAGATGCCTTAAGGACTGGAACTCTAAAAGACGAAGCTTGTGATTTTTCAGACATGATTGTGATTAAGATCTCACTGTAGTTATCTTAACAGAGCTGGCTCTGATACCACTTGTTAGGTCCTATAAACTCACTATATAAGTTGATATAGTGAACACAATCAATAACAGAGTATGACAATATAAGAGATTGAAAGCAGTAAACTCTTATTCACAAAGCTTGAATGGTTACAAAAACTCTCTCAGTGATTTATATATTATCACTAAGAGCTGCTAGGGTTCTGTAAAATATACTCGATAACTTAACTCCTATAGAGTAACCCTAATCTGTGTTTATATAGACACAGTTACAAAATCAATCTGATTTGATATCCTATAAATCAGCTATGTATTCTATCAATCAAAGATTGCTACTGTTTTCTGTTTGGTTTCCATAGTCAGCAAATCACTCCTCCGCTTCTATCCTTCCTTGAAGTATATCCGCTTCTGAGCTCTTTCCACGTGTAACTCTGATCAGACTTTATCAAACTCTGGTCAGACTTTATTAAACTCTGATCAGCTTCCAGCTTAAACTCTGATCACTCCTGTTCTAAAACAAACTTTAATAACATTAGTAATCATCAATTATATCTAACAATATATATATATATATATATATATATATATATATATTATTGTTCAAACATCTTCATTTTGCTCATTTTTAATAATAATATCATAAAGGAAGATTACATATTCATTTCCATAAATATATACTTCATTATTTGATAATTTTATCTTAACTTGACTATTTTGTTTTAAAATTTGTGGGTGGAAATAAGTACTCTTTATTTATTTATTCAATTCTGAATTTCTAAGATGAATTATTTCCAGAATTATTCAGGACTTAATTATTACATTAAATTAACTCAACTATATACTTGACTGGAAAACAGTAAATTAAAATTATTTATATTATCGAAATAATAACAATAATAAAATATAGTATGTTTCAAAAAAAAATAATAAAATATAGTAAAACACTACCTTAAATAATATTTTAAATTTCTATCAAAATATGAGTGGTAAATATTAGTAGAAATATAAATGACCCAAAATTATCAAAAATACAAATTTTATTATCAATATTTGTGTGCAAAATAGGCAAAGATATAATCCTAACTATATGGTTCTTTGATGCCATTCTCTAAAATCTGCAAAATCACCATTAAACTAATTAGCCAACAACATATAAAACCAAAGAGAATAAGTAATGCCGACAAGTGTATTTTAGTCATCACAAGTTTACAAGAATGAACATAAATAAGACATAAATCCAGAGTCTAGTAATTCGAACAAAATACAAATGTTTATCACTACATGACAAATTCAACCAAATACTAAATCACTTATGTAACCAAATCCCTTCAACATTCAGTCTTTGGTTGGTTGCTAATACCAACATCACCATCACACACATCACACACATGGATTTTGGAACAAAATGGGGGTACATCTAATATATATAGTGTCTCCCAGACCATCTTCATGGCAGACTTCATTGTAGTCTCGATTAGTGGACTTAAGCACAAAGGGAGACACATCTTCATGGCAGACTTCATTGTAGTCTCGATTAGTGGACTTAAGCACAATAGACCAGCTGGTATCGATTGGATCTTGAATATAAAACACTTGGCTCACTTGGTCTACAGAGATAAATTTGTCCTTTTTGTGGCCTCGTCGGGTGAAGTCCACTAGTGTAAAGCCGAGCTCATCAACTTTAATACCTCTGTCATTTGCTGCCCATTTACACAAAATAATGATGCTGTGAATGCATGGTAATCTAGTTCCCATATTTCTTCGATTATACCATAATACGTCATTTACAGACACACCGTTGTTTTGAACAACCCTTTCATCATCTCGCTGCTTTGTGAAGTATTTGACCCCATTAACGACATATCCTTCATAAGACAGAACAGAGAAAGAGGGTTTTTCTGCCAACCATCTTGTTGTTTCGGAAACACCTTGAGCATTTCGCATCATTTCAGTACTAACTTGCAAACAAAGTATTAGAAGCACTTTAATTATCAGACAATTTTGCACTAATATGATAAATAAATCGTAATTGATTAATATATGAGATAAGGAAGGAAACCTTTTTTTCAAACCAATCAGCAAACAACCGATTGTGCTCCCCCATTAGCCACTGAGCACTCTTTTTGTTCCTATAGATCTTTTTTAATTGCTCTTTATGCATCCTGAGAAAATATTAAACAATATAAGAACACAATTACCGAATGAATACTTAAGAATGAATGCATAAAGACATAATAAAAACTACTTACTTTATGTATGGCTCAACTTCAGCATTATTGAAAAGAACATGCAAATGCACCTCATCCTTTTCCTTTTCCTCCACTGTTTTCATAGTCACGGAAGATAATGGCCCTGAAACCTTTTCCTCATCCTGTCGAAGACCAGCAGTCATGCAACTCTGTCTTACAAACTCAGTGCAAAATTCTATTGATTATTCTCCAAGATAACTTTCAGCTATACAACCTTCCGGATAAAAACGATTCCCTACATAACTTTTTAAAACTTTATTGAATCGTTCAAACGGAAACATCCATCTAAAAAAAACCGGTCCACATAAACGCAATTCCCTAACCAAGTGCACTGTAAGATGGATCATTATATTGAAGAATGAAGGGGGGAATATTTTTTTAGCTCGCACAATGTCAACACCACATCAGATTGCAGTTTATCCAGTTTTGATACATCAACAACTTTGCAGCACAGAGAATTGAAGAAAAAGCGCAATCGTATTATGCTTACCCTAACATTCTTGGGAAGCACCGAACGAACTGCTACTAGAAGCAACTTTTGTAAGAGAGTATGACAGTCATGGGACTTCAGCTTAAATAACTTCATTTCAAGTGATACAGTTTTTTATATTCGACGCATGTCCATATGGAAGCGTCATATACATTTGGTTCTCCTCCTTCCCACAACTTCTTCAAATCATCAATAAGTGGTTGTAAATAGACGTCGAGATTATTACCTGGTTCGTGTGGGCCTGATACTAATATTGTCAACACCAAAAACTTTCACTTCATGCATAACCACGGAGGAAGGTTATATGTTGTTAAAAGCACCGACCAACAACGATGCCTATTGTTCAAACCATTATTATGAGGGTTTATACCATCCACAACTAATGTCAAGCGTAAATTTCTTGCCTCACTACCAAACTCAGGCCACCTATAATCTATGTTTCTCCAAGAAGGAGAATCTGCTGGATGACGCATGAGGTCATCTTCGGATCGCCTTTTTGCATGCCAAGTCAGAAGCTCTGAAGTAGATTCAGATTTAAACATTCTTTTAAATCTAGGAATGATGGGGAAGTACCACATAACTTTAGGAGGCACATTAATTCTGATTTTACCATCCTTTTTAAGTTTTCAGCGAGATATATGGAAATTAGGACACTCAGAGGCCTCTTCATATATACCTCTATATAATATGCAGTCATTTGGACATGCATGAAATTTTATATCACTACTAGAAATTTGTCAATAGACATCGGCTATAAAGTGATGTCTATGTAAAATCCAACCGATGTCTTCGTGGGAGATGAGAAAAGTAGGTGCATTACACATCGCTTTTTAGCCGATGTCTATAATCAGTTTACACATCGTTTAATATAACAATCTGATGTATTTTTGTAAAATAGATACCTTCACTATAACTTCAGTTCCTCATTCATATGTCATCTATATCATTTTAAACTTGTCACACATATAATAAAATGATACTCTAACATCTAAAAACCTGTGAAACAGATGTATATGATAACCTTTTACATCACGCTTTTATCAGAAGTGATGTTGTACCCTTCTTTTATTTAAGAAATCGATGTCTTTGTTTTAGTTTTACATCAGTTTTTTTATACTCCGATATCTATTATATAGTTTAACATCGGAATTTTCTTGTTAGTTGATATATGTTCCTTCTTATACATCGGTCTATTAGTATCTTTTGAATGAAAATGTCTTATTTGACTAAATTCTACATCAGTTATTAAGTGATGTGAATCTTAGTTTTTGTTTCCATGAATTCCCTGTTTCAATTAAATGCCAAAAATCCAAACAATATACCAAAGCCATACTAAACAACCAAACCAATGTCTACACTATTATAACAGAACTAAAACTAAATTAGCTAGAAAAAATGGACTTCCGCAAAAGCAAAATGTATTACCATCACATCAATCATTACCAATGCAAATACATCCAACAATCAAAAGAAACTACACAAATCCTCAATATATACCAAGCTGCAGTTGTATTATACGTCTCCAACCCAAACCATCATTTACTTAGTTCACTCCAGCAACCATAATCTACTTAAATTTCTGCGCAACTAAAAACTATAAAGAAAGAAAGTGAAGACTCACACCAGGTATAGACCGATATACTTTGGAATGATGCAGAGAGAATGTGTGAGAGTTGGAAAGAGGTCCATAGTTGCGACCATACATAGTGGATTGATGAATCATTACTCATCCAATAGAAAACAGGTAAAAATTTCTCTGAGGACAAATACAAACAGTTTTAGACATATAACTACACATACAAGAATTTCACACTTCAATTTCGCATATATACATACAACTACAAAAATATATACATGTAGCCAACAAATATAAATACAAATGTAAGGAAGAATATACCTAACAATGCCGGCTCCGAATCAAAGAAAATCAAACTCGAACCCCAAAATCTGAACCCTAAGCTCCAAGATTTAAGCTCCAACAAGCTCCGCTCCTCAAGATCTGAACCTTAAGCTTTAGAGACAAACACACTTCACTCCGTAAACTTCGAATCTGTCCAAGAAATCAAAATAAACGAGAAAATTGATATTTGAAAGAAAGGAAGTACGAAAGTAAGGGATGGCGAAGAAAGAAAATAAGTAATTAAAGGATTAAATGAAGAACTTGAGAGGTTTAGTGGTGGATTGAAGATGAATCACACAAATCGCACCTTTAGGTTTGAAGGTCGAGAGAAAGGGGGAGTTTGTATAGCTTGTCTGAAACCCCGTTTTTTGTATGTTATTATATTAATTTTGATTAATTTTGATTTTTTTTATTGTTTTTTAATCAGGACAGAGGGAATGTATATGTAAAGGGGGAAAAACAATAAGGAGGGAACTTAAAAATTGGCTAAGGGTGGGGAAGCGCTGGAGCGCGGGCTTCAATTTTTTTAAAACTGAGATTAGACATCGAATCATAAACTATGTGATGTGAAGGAATTTTAAAATGAGAGCTTAGACATCACAAATGTTAATGACTGATGTAAAGATACCAGAAAGACATCACTTATTAAACAAGCGATGTAAAAAAGGTATTTAACATCAGTGACTTTTCCGACTGATGTCTAATGTGCGATGTCTATTGACAAATTTCTAGTAGTGTATACTCGAGTCCCAAGTCAGAGAGAGTCTTTTTTGCTTCATATGTACTACAAGGCAGAACATGATTTTTAGGAAGAAAAGAGCCAATTGTAGTTAATAGCTCAGTAAAGGCACTATCACTAACGCTGAACCTAGCCTTCCAGTTATGCATTTTCAACATTGACTCTAACTTAGTTGAATCACTTCCCTCAAATAAAGGTTGTTCAGCATCATCCACGAACCATTTGAAATCATGTGATTCTCTATCATAATCACCCTTATCATATGATGCTTCACATATCTCAGCAGCCTCTGATGCAGGGCATGGGTTCGTGGCTGGACAAGTACTACCAATAGAGGACTTGTATCTCCTAGAAGAGTTTTCACCATGCCAAATCCCATAGCCTAAACTAAAACCATTTTCATATAGATAGCCCCTAATTATGTTTACCGACAATTTTTTAAAATTAACGCAATAGGCCCGTGGATAGGGAATTAACTTGGGTTTTTTCTCAGTTCCTTCCGCATATACCAAAAACTCCTCCACCCCAATTTCATACTCTAATGAATCCCTATCTGCTTTGATCCATGATTTATCTATATTTTTCAAACAAGAGAGCTAATCAATTACCTGAGGAGAGAACTGAAGCAACTGCAAGAGGTTGAGTATTAGGTGCTTTGACTTTGAAAATTGGGTTTCTAAACCTTCGATTAGGCCTTCAACACCTTCGATTAGGGCTTGAGAAGCTTCGATTAGGGCTTTGAGAGCTCCAGAGGCTTCGATTAGGGATTCAACACTTCGATTAGGGCTTGCATAGCTTCAATTAGGGTTCTTCGACTCTAAGAAACGAGAGAGAGGCGGGGAGAGAGAAAAGCGGGGGGTGTTTTAATTTGAAATGTTTTGTCTGAATATTGAGTGATTTTGTTATTTTTTCTGATTTTTGGGTTATAGGATTTGGGCGAACGAAAAGTTGATTAAGTACGGGAAATATTTGGGGAGAGGGACAAAACAGGGGTTGAGCACGGTTTTTGTTTTTAATTCAAACAAGATAGACATCTGTTCTTATATTAACTGATGTCAAAAATATCATAGACATCGAATAATTTTTGACCGATGTTAATACACTCTTTTACATGGTGGCCAAAGTCCACCGATGTTTATACCCTGATGTCTATTTTACTTTTTCTAGTAGTGTATGTATCCATAAAAAAACCACTTACACTAGGATTATCATCATCGTTACTTTAGTTAAAATGGATAGTGATATTTTGGAACATTTGAACAACAACTATAATCCTCTTGTTAGTGGAATAGAGGTTTAGATGATGTTCTAATAGAGTTAGATATAATGTGTTTTATTCTCAAGTTACATTAGCCTTTTGAGGAAAAAATTATAAGAAATGGGAGTGGTTGAAAGCACCGCTTGATGTTGGATGTGGCTACTTTCAAGGGTGGTGCTCCACTTTGTGGATGGACAATATTATGATTTTGGTACTTCTAATCTTTTTCGGAAAAAATTGATGGAGAATATGAAGTTTAAATTTAATCATATATAATTTTGTGTCCCTGTGTAAACTATACAAAGCTAAATTATTTGCAGCACGGTACTCATGTGTCTAGCTTCATTAAACCCTAATTAATTTTCCATAACAACTCATTCTTTGTAATTCAACTAGTATAATATTTCTTCTTCGTGAACTCATTTTTTATAATTCAATTCCTGTAAGATTTCTTCTTCAAGAACTCAAAAACTTTTTGTTATGATTTTCATTGTAAAGCTTTAGACTCATTCTGTAACCATCTAGTTGTTGTAGATGAGTGTTGATGTAAGTCTAGTCACAGCGGCGAGTTGTCGAGCAGGTACGAACATAGTTGACTATAATTCTTATTTTTGTCACCTAAGGTATTAATAAATGAATCGTAATTAAATTCAGTACTTTTAATTCAATTATAGATGTTATTGAGAAATAGAAAATTATATATCTTACCATGATTTGTTTTTCTGCAAGTGTGTTGATATCATTGAAAATATGTAAACAATGAAGATTATGCTCCAATTAATTCACAGGTATATGAGATAGATATGACAAAACAAAATATTTTTGTCCATTATTTTGTTGAATCTTAAATATTACATGCTTCCTAGTAGTTTGTTGGCCAAAATTAAGATGGGTGGTTCAACATCTTCCTCCAAGGTTATGGACCGACTTCTATTTGAATACCCGGCAACTCGATCTTTACCCTTAAGCTTGCTCTATTTACAAATTAAAGCAGTATTCATCTGCTACATCAAGAATGCAATAGTTTTCATTATCTAATTCACATTTGTTTTATTGTTAAGTTTTAACATGATACCTTGGGACAGGTTCTTTATTTTGAAAGAAATGCTTTCAAATTAAGAGCATTTCCAAGAAACTTATGAGACAAGCTCTTTAAAATAAAAATGGTCAGTGTAATATTAGAGCCACAAAAGATTCTTAAATGCTTTGTAAGAAATATAGAGCTTCCTCTCTTTCCTCTCAATCATAAAGAGTTCCTTCATGCTCATCACTATATAATACTTTAACTACAATTCTTACACTACTTCTTCAATGTCATAGTTGAAATATGAATAAACTATAAACTAATCATTTTGTTAGTTTGTTCGAATTTAATATATAATCTAACCAATTAAAGCCCGGTCTGAATCATTTAAATTTGTTTGTCTGTTTGAATTCAATATTAAATTTGAACAAATAAGGCCTCATTATAATTCCATACTTCCATATGTAACATGTGATAGTTAATTAGTACTTACTTAAGTAGCAGTTATGAAATATGCTGGATGCATACTATTATTTTTTTGACAAATTATCTAATGTGTGTGGTCAGAGGATACGTGGCTGAAATGAGCAATACAGACCCTAAGGCTTGCATTCCCTTTGATGGTATCCGGATAATATTTGTATTCAAGAACTCTACCTCAAAGTCTTCTCATATTACTGTTATTATTTAACATGATACTTTGGACGGGTTCTTTAATTTTGAAAGAAATGCTAGTAAATCTCTTGTTGAGAGCATTTTCAAGAAACTTTGATACAAGCTTAACCAATGTACTAACTTACAAGGACTTATCTGATTTATATTATTTATAGGGAGAGAAGTCGAAGACTCTTGTAGATCCTCCGAGGCCATAAACATGGTTGGAAATGATGGTGAAAGAGAATTCTTATATACTTCTCTGCTGGAACTATTGGCTACTGACTGCATCTCATCAGCCTACACTGCAGGAAACCTGTCCCCGACCAAATGTAGAAAAAGATTCTTCATTTGAGAGAATAACTGCAGGTAGAAGTAATTTTATTTCCTGCATCTAAGCATTATGCACTGGCATTTTCTTCCTCGATATTGTTTCCTCATAATTGTAGTCAAAATCCGACATGCATCTAATTAGAATTTACATCTGGCTTAGTAACTTACACTATTGTAGGAGAGGGTGATAGATCTCCAAGTGAGGTCAATGACTTGGTTGATGATAAATCTCCAAGTGAGGTCAACGACTTGGTTGACAGAAACGACCAAAGAAAAGTTAAAAAGGTCCGTTCACTAAAAGATGTGATGAGGGTCATTGAAAAGGCATCTTCTAAAATCAGTGTCACAGCTCATAATCTGCCACACAAAAACCAAAACCTTTCTCTAAGCAAGAAGAAAAAACTCCACTCTGAAGTTGAAGGTAATGGTCAGACTTCTCATACTCCTTGATGAGAGATTCTATGTTCGAATAATTTGTAATTCAATGTCTTCTTAACATCAATAGTTCAAGCGTTCTTTAGGACTCAGGGAGCCGGAAAGCAAAGAGATATGGTCCTCTCTCAGCGAGTAGAGATTTAGTTTCGAAGAAGCATGCAAAAGCTACTGGTAAGTCATCTCATCTTTGTGGACAACATACCTCCGTACAAGTGTGTGCTTTTACATTGTTAAAGATGATTGTTTCAACAAAAAAAGTTTGTTTGGTTGTATATATACAGGATCTTTTCCTCAGCCCCTACTGCCCGGGAACAGGAGGCCGGACTCCAGATGGGGGGAATGAGTGTTCTGTGACATCTTGCACAAAGAGGATGGGAATGGCTAACACATTGATTAAAGACAACATTTCATCAATGCTAGAAAGCAGGGATTCTTCACTCATGACCTGGTTTAATTTGTAGTCGTACAAAATTTTGGTTTGGTCATCTCCTTTATAACTACAAGTCGGTTACATGTAGACTTCTCTTACTCTTACAATATTAAAGAGTTTTATACCGTTCAAATTACAAACACTTGTGATGTTATTCTTTTAAATATAATTTATATATTATTTATATACTATATTATAATAAACCGATATTGGTATAATTCGTAGTCGTCCAAAAAATGTAATCAGTTGGTAAATATAATCGGGTTAAAATCTAATTCATTAATACTAAAATACTAATAAGATGATGTTAAAATTTAAATTATAATTAATAAATTATGAATTCTATACCCGTCCGTGCTTCGCACGGGTTAAAGGCTCAGGGCACTCGATTGTTGGGGATTCTTGTTAATGATTAATTGTGTGATTAGTCGAATATTTTATCACTTAACTACATGTAATAATTGTGTTACAAAATATTTATATTATAAATTGTACAGGATATTGAACTTATTTATTTGATTATTTGGTTTAAATATAACTACTATTACCTGATGAGAAGAATCAACCCTCAACTCAGAATCATGAGAAGCAGTACTGCTTGAAGGATTGGCTGGAATCTGCATGAAATACATGCATAATATATATTTTTAATATATCAATATTTGCTCTCAATCCCCCAGCACCCAAATCTCACCAAGTATTATTTTCATAACCTGCTTGTGGGGATTGCGCCATGTAGGTGTCTAAATAACCATGTAGTATCTCTTCTGACTGGGCCATTCACTACACCAAAATCTCATTCACACAACTGTCATGAGACAACGGTTCAAAATATACCCGTTGTCCCAAAAAATCAAACCACGGGGTTTTCTTCGCTATGAAAAAACAGTTGTCTTGCTTTCCATCCAACAACGTTTATAGAGGTTTTTGCACACTATTGTCTAAGCTTTTCGATTTGACTTATTTAGACAACTGTGATTTCATGGACTGTTGTTTATGACTATTTTAAACAAGCGTGAACCAATGTTGTATGTCCAAAAATTCATTCTATCTTAAGACAACTGTTATTTTACGAGCTGTTGTTTGTAACCCTTTTACATAATGTTGCATGCATGTTGTATGTACAAAAATTCATTCCATCTTAAGACAACAGTTTTTGACAAGTCCGTTGTCTAATTTAGACAATGGTTTACTAAAACTGATATCTTAGACTCTATCAAACAATGGATTTAAAATACCATTGTAGAAAGCAAAGTTCATAGACAATGGTTATTAACATTATGGGATAATAGAGGTTCATACAACAGTTTACTGATTAGCAAAAGAAACCGTTGTCTATACAGCAAAGATGGAAAAAAAAAATTGACTTGCACATATTACATATCCCAACCCTGCTGTACACAAACCAACAATAAGATGTCCAATCTGAATAAACCCAAACCAACAGATATAATACCATAAATCAGCCAAAGGTCCAACCAACAACAAACTAGAGATCCTCAATCAAAATTGTAAGCCATTCCTCAAAATTGGCAAACCATACACTTTCAATTAAACAAGACAGAGATTTCAAATTACATTGTTCCATATATACAAGACAGAGTTGTTTAGTAGTGAATATTACAATGAAAATGGAAACACAATCCTTGTTTACTGCCTTTGGTAACATGCATGCTGCTTAGCCATAATTTTGCACGCCTTGACAACCGCCGTATGCTGGTAATTCTGCATAAACACAAAAACAAGTGATCAACATTAATTTGCACAAGTTTGATGTGGAAAATTTTATAATTTATCCTCTGCAGTAGATAACATATCTCCAAGCCCTGTTTCTGCAGTAGAAGCTAGCCATACTTGTATGTCAGTTGAATGATTATTTTTGCTATGATAAAATCATCATCTATTATAACAAGAGCATCAACCAGCAGCATTCACAAATTGAAAACTCAGTCAACTAGATGATGATTTTATCACGGCAAAAGTAATCTCATCAAGGGGTTCACGAGCAGTACACATGGATAATGGGAGCTTCACCTACAAAAAGAATAAAGTGAGCGGTACATGGACTCAAGTATCTATAAATAATTATATATATTACCACTATGGAAGTTGAATCCATTCTTCTTCCTCTCGCATATAGCTAGTATTTTCATCGTCCAGTTCATCAACATTCGGGAACACGGGCAACTGCAGCTCATTCTCAAGTTCTATTTCTACAGAGCCTTCATTTTCATCATCACAGTGGTCATAAAAGTTCTTTTCCGGGACTTTCAACACCACAGACCAAAATTTTTCAAGAGTATCATCAATGTAGCAAACTTGCTTAACATGTTTCCCTAGAACAAAAGGATCATTTGAAAATCCTAATTTATTTAAATTAACCAATGTATATCCCAACTCATCAACCTTAACCCCTTTGTTCATATCTACCCAATTGCAACGAAATATAGGGACTCTAAAATTAATATAGTCTAGCTCCCATATACTTGTTATAACTCCATAATAGGTATGTGAAGTATGTTCAACAGATTTAAATTTTTCGGAAAGCATTAATGTATCTGCAACAACACAAACACCACTACACTGTACTTGTCTATTATTATCACGCTCCTTGGTGCTATAAATAACCCCGCTGATTTTATAACCACTAAACATAGGAACATTCTTGTTAGGCCCTTCTGCCATCCACCTTATATCATCACCTATGCTATTATGGTCATGGAGCAATTCCGTCTCAATCTGTACAATAAAAAAAAAATTAAACAATTTTTTTAGGTCTGTGTTTTTATTTTTTATTGGATGTCTTCGACTTCTTATATTACTTGTCTGTATTGTTTTTAATCAGGACTACGTAACAAGGTAATAAACACATAAATAAAACTTACCTTTTTCCTGAACCATTCGGGGAATTGTTCATTCTGCTTGGTTTTTAGCCACACCTCGTCATTTTCATGCTGCTGGTATCTTAGCATTAAAGATGCCATATGTTCACTACAAGTAAAATCAATTGCTTCAATATATTTACCGAATTGCAGATAATGAGAAAATAACAAAATGCACACACACACACACATATGTTAGTAACTTACTCAAAATATTGCCTCATGTGATTGCTATTTTGCAGAACACATAAGTGTGCTAGATGCAATTCCTCTTTGCTTGGCTTGATCATTGTCGCACCAGATAAAGGTTTGCTTATTGCATTTTGCTCATGCCTATCATTTTTTGGCAAACCTATGGTAGCTTCTTCAAAATTGACCAAACGTTCAACGGCCTCTTCGGCAACATATGCCTCGGCAATACAACCTTCGGGATGAGCAGCATTTCGAACATATCCTTTAAACGCCTTCATAAATCTCTCAAAAGGATACATCCAACGTAGAAAGATTGGCCCGCAAAGCTTAACCTCTCTCACAAGATGAATTGAGAGATGGATCATGACATCGAAGAACGAAGGGGGAAAGTGTTTTTCCAGCTGGCATAATGTTTCCACCAACTGAGATTGCATATTTTCCAATTTATCTACATCGATGACTTTGCTGCAAATTGCCTTGAAGAAAAGGCAAAACCTTATTATTGTGCACCTGACTTTTTTGTGCAGTACCGACCGAATCGCAATTGGAAGCAAATGATGCAATATTGTGTGGCAATCATGAGATTTCATTCCAACAAGCCGAAGTTTTTCCATATTTACAAGATTCTTGATATTTGAACAAAATCCATCCGGTAACTTCATTTGAAGAAATGATGAGCAAACTACCTTCTTTTCAGCATTTGATAAGTTCCATGCAGCCAAAGGTACCTTCTCTTTCTTTCCGGGAGTTTTTGGCCTTAGCTCCATTCTTATTCCCATTTCTGCCATATCGAGACGGACTGACTCCCTATCTTTTGTCTTTCCGGGAATATTTAGCAAAGTTCCAAGTAAAGCCTCACATATATTTTTCTCGATGTGCATCACATCGAGAACATGCCTAACTGGCAAAAATTTCCAATACTCAAGTTGAAAGAAGATAGATAACTTCTTCCAAACTGGTCTAGCATCACCTTTCTTCCGTTTATGTTGGCGTTGTGTCTTACCAAAGACATGGTCCCTTAGATGTTGTACTCTTTCAAAAACCTGCTCACCAGTTAATGGAATAGGACCAGCACCTGTCTCAACGCTATTATCAAAAGCTGCCTTTTGCTTTCTATACGGATGATGACGAGGCAACCACCTCCTATGCCTCATAACTACCGTCTTCCGATAGTGAACCAGCCTAGTAGCCTCTGTTTTATCAACACAAACAATACAAGCATTATATCCTTTAACTACATGTCCCGACAAGTTCCCCAAGGCCGGATAGTCACTTATTGTCCATAATAATATGCCCCTAAGTACCAAAGACTCTTGTCTATATGCGTCGTACACTTGTTTCCCGCGCCACAACTCCTGCAGATCTTCAATAAGTGGTTGAAGGAACACATCTATATCATTTCCAGGCTCGGTCGGTCCTGATATTAACAAGCAAAGCATAATGTACCTTCTTTTCATACAGAGCCAAGGTGGAAGGTTGTAAACCGATAGCAAAACTGGCCAACTTGAGTGATCAGTACGGTTTCCACGAAAAGGATTGAAACCGTCGGCGGATAAAGCTAACCGGAGGTTTCTACTCTCCGATGCAAAATCAGGCCACTTTTGATCGACATCCTTCCATGTTTGCGAGTCTGCTGGATGCCTCATTTTACCATCTTGTTGTCGTTCGGTCTCATGCCAAGTCATGTCCTTCGCAATCGCTGGTGTATTGAACAAATTTCTTATTCTTGGTATCAAGGGGAAATACCATAAGACCTTAGCAGGGACTCCTTCTTGTTCTTCTCCTTTCTTATTCAGTTTCCATCTAGAGGCCTTACATATGCGACAAGTAGTCTCATCTTCATCTTGTGGCCCACGATATAGTAGACAATTATTCGGGCATGCGTGTATCTTATCATAACCCATTCCTAATGCACATAAGGTTTTCTTCGCTTCATTGAAAGAAGAAGGGACATTGTTGCCTTCTGGTAGCAAAGACCCAATCAATAATAGAACATCAGAAAAACATGAATCAGACATACCATGCTTCACTTTCAAGTTGAATAACTTAACCAAAGCTTTCATCTTAGTGTAATTCTCACAACCAGGATAAAGAGGTTCATGCTCACCTTTCACATGGTTGATGAAATATGAAGAATCTGAAGAAAGAACATCATCATCGTCAGCTTCACCCATTCTTGTGCAGAATTGGTAATTAGAAGATACCGAGTTGTCACTTTCATCCAATACAGGACTTTCTACAATATTTGGCTCCCCGTGCCATATCCAGCGAGTATACGTTTCATCAATACCATTTTGAAACAGATGGTTTTTAACAATCCGAGCTTTCCAAGATTTGCTATGTGCGCACTTTAAGCATGGACAACTTATTTTGTCTTCGTTATATCCATTCTCAAAGGCAAACATAAGTAAATCGTCCACTCCATTCTCAAACTCTCTTGTTCTTCTATCAGCTTTTAACCATGACCTATCCATATTTTGATATAAAACAAGCTGCAAAAAGAAAGTGACATGATGGTCAAAAACAGAGCATATACTATTAAGCTTATGACTAACTACCAAAACAATTACAAACCCAAATTCCCAAATAACCAAAACTATTAAGCTTATGACTAACTACCAAACCAAAACAATCAGCAACAACTACATATTCTATTAGCAATTAGTAACTAATTAAGCTTATCACAAACCCAAATTCCCAATGTGCATCACTTCAAACAATTAATTGCAGAGGTGACTAATTAAGATTATGACTAACTAATTAAACAATTAACTAATTAAGATTATGACTAACTAATTAAACAATTAACTAATTAAGATTATGACTAACTAATTAAACAATTAACTATTAAGCTTATCACTTCAAACAATTAATTGCAGAGGTGAGCTTGTGTTAGAGCTTAAACCACTGAAACAATGGAGGAACCCTAAAACACTAAAAAGATAATTTAGGTTACGGATTTACCTAAAATGGAGGTCTCTGCGATGGAGGTCGAGGTTCGATGGGGGAGGTTGAGCTTGAGGTCGAGGTGCGATGGAGGAGGTGCGAAGGAGCTTGAGGTCGAGGTCGAGCTTGAGGTCGAGGTCGATGGAGGTTCGAGGAGGTCGAGGTGCGATGGAGCCGCCGCGAATCACGATGGAGAGTACAGGAGGGGATAAGATGAGGAGTAATGAATGACCTAATTTTGACTTCAATTATTATGTTCTCATTCAGACATAACAAAGCTCAATGATTGGGTTGTTAAAATTTTAAATAATCCTTAAATTATGTCCAAGAATGTCAAAATCAATTAAATCCAAATAAAAATCGACTTATGGATAGTCATTTACAAATTTTATCGATGTTAATATCGACTTATTGTAGTCATGTACAAATTTTATCGGAAAATAATCAACTCTTCTTGTTCGTCTTTTTAACAGAAATCCGGTAAAAGCTGTAGTCCCTGACACGGGTACTACTACCCAGTTGACTTAATTAATTTCTGAAATGGATTTGTCAACGATCCAACCGTACGGATGTTAATATCGACTTATTGTAGTCATGTACAAATTTTATCGGAAAATAATCAACTCTTCTTGTTCGTCTTTTTAACAGAAATCCGGTAAAAGCTGTAGTCCCTGACACGGGTACTACTACCCAGTTGACTTAATTAATTTCTGAAATGGATTTGTCAACGATCCAACCGTACGGATGTTAATATCGACTTATTGTAGTCATGTACAAATTTTATCGGAAAATAATCAACTCTTCTTGTTCGTCTTTTTAACAGAAATCCGGTAAAAGCTGTAGTCCCTGACACGGGTACTACTACCCAGTTGACTTAATTAATTTCTGAAATGGATTTGTCAACGATCCAACCGTACGAATGTTAATATCGACTTATTGTAGTCATGTACAAATTTTATCGGAAAATAATCAACTCTTCTTGTTCGTCTTTTTAACAGAAATCCGGTAAAAGCTGTAGTCCCTGACACGGGTACTACTACCCAGTTGACTTAATTAATTTCTGAAATGGATTTGTCAACGATCCAACCGTACGGATGTTAATATCGACTTATTGTAGTCATGTACAAATTTTATCGGAAAATAATCAACTCTTCTTGTTCGTCTTTTTAACAGAAATCCGGTAAAAGCTGTAGTCCCTGACACGGGTACTACTACCCAGTTGACTTAATTAATTTATAAAATGGATTTGTCAACGATCCAACCGTACGGATGTTAATATCGACTTAGTGTAGTCATGTACAGATTTTATCGGAAAATATAAGATGTTTAAAATAAAGTCATCTTTTTAACGAAACACTGAACCGAATAAAAATCTTCTAATCGAAATTATTAACTAAACAATTGTAACAAAGTATGTCTAACAACAGTTTTTCAGACAAGATAATTTAATTTTTAAAAATTAAAATATATTAAAAGACATTACATACCGTTAGATTGAGGTACTATCTCAAATCAGCACCGTTCATTTGATTTTTCATTTCCCCCCAATCAAAAATTGTCTCCCACCTTGGCTTCGCGGTGTTTACTTTACCAGTTTACATTCACAATTTCATTTTTCATTTTCATTTTATCACACGCAACAACGGCGATCACAGGCGACAACGGCGATCACAGGCGACAACGGCGATTACTCAACCTAGCATCACACGCGACAACGGCGATTACTCAACCGTTTAATAACTGGTATGGGCTTAAACCCTAGAACCCTAGCGTCCGTGATTTTATCTTTTGTATTTGGGGTTTTTTCATCTTATGTATTTAGGGGTTGTAGAGTATATGATATTTTGGGTATCTTCATTCCGATTATATGCGTCCTTTGCATGCATTTTGTCACTCACTCTTGATTTTGAGTCCCTGATTTTATGTATTTAGGGGTTTTGGGTTTCTATTTTGAATATATGATGGTTGTGGGTTTCGATTTTGAGTCCCCGATTTCATGTATTTAGGGGTTGTGGGTTTCGATTTTGAGAAATGCATTTTGTGGATTTTGAATATATGATGCTGCTTGTGGGTGTTGATTTTGTGGGTTTTCACTATGCTTGTGGGGTTTTGAATATATGATGCTGCTTGTGGGTGTTGATTTTGTTGATTTTTTGGGTTTTCACTATGCTTGTGGGGTGTTCTATGCTTGTGGGGTGTTCTATTTTGTTGATTTTGTGGTTTTCACTATGCTTGTGGGTGTTGATTTTGTATTTTCACTATGCTTGTGAGTCCCTGATTTCATGTGTTCTATGTTTCACTCTAGATTTTAGTGTTCCTCTAAATACACTCTGCATATACACTCAGCATCCCTGATTTTAGTGTTTCACTATGCTTGATTTTAATGTTTCACTTAAGATTTTGTGGATTTTGATCCACATTGCCTCTGTTTGATTCACGGAACACATAAACACATTGCCTCTGTTTGAGTATATATGTTTCGTGCATATATGCGAAGTCCTTTTAGATATATGACAGCTCATTTTACATGTTCTATATTATGTGACTCTGAAATTTGGTTTTTCTTCCATATACATTTGATACATGTGTTTTAAACTTTAGTTTTTGTTTGGTGTATAGATAATGGCCACTCCGAAAAAGAAAAGTGAGTCAAAGAAGACAGAATTGAACACAAGAAAGTCACCGAGAACAGGGCCAAAGAAGAAAGAGCTTAAAAGGTCCAGGTCTTCATCCCACCCAACTACCATGAATGTGATCAGGGCTTTACGAAAGACCAGGTCCTTAAACAACCAGACCCCTGCTATGACCCCCACCCCATCCACTTCTTCCCCAAAGTTTGTGAAGAAAAAGCCTATATCTGAAATCTTACAGAAAAAAATTTCCAAAAATAAGAAGAAAAAAGTGAAACCTGTTACCACCCCGAACAACAATGAAGGACTAAAACTACTCAAGCGAGGTTGTGTAACGATGCATAGAATTGTGAGACGAAAGATCCAGGGGAATAAACTTAATGTGTCTTTTAATGGAAAGGGAGAGCCGTATGGTCCTGAAGCGGCAGAAATGCAATCCTATATTGGGGTTTTGGCAAGAACCAAAGCACCAATCTGGCATGATAGTTGGAAATGTGTTCCCGATGAGACAAAGAACAAGCTTTGGGAGTGTGTTCTGGTAAAACAAACTCAAATAATTATGTATCTTTCATTATATGTTCATTACTTATGTATCTGATATCTTTTTAATTTCTTATGTATGTAGCTAGGTTTCATTTTACCTCCGTCTGCGAAAAAGTTGGTTTTACGTTCCGCTGGTCAGAAATGGAGGGAGTTCAAAAGTCGACTGACCACAAATTACATTCTCCCTTATCGAGATCAACCTGAAGTGTTGGCCTATCCTCCTGCATATTTCTCTTTCATAGAAAAATCGCATTGGGATATATTTGTTGCTGATCGCACGTCACCTGAGTTTTTGGTATGTTTCCAGTCAGCATTATGACATACTTATTTCTAGTTAGCATTAAAACATACTTGTTGTTTCTAGTTTTTGGTATTTAATTAATATTGATTTCATAACCACATTCGTGCTTCTTATGCAGAAATGTCATGATGATGCTGTACAAAGAAGGATGCTGAGTGTATATCCACATCTGATGTCTCGAAAAGGTTATGCTAACCTCGAGAATGAATGGGTGCGTAATAGTGAAATGACATAGTTATTATTCTAATACAAACTAATTTGTCTAACATATTTATACTATTATACTTTCCTGATCATATACATGTGAATGCAGTATCAATCTCATCCAGATGAAGAGGAAGTTGATCGGTCGTCAACCTGGGTCCTAGCAAGGAAGGACAAAGATGGTAAATTTTTAGGAAAAATTGTTGAAGATAAAGCAACGGAAATTGTAAGTTATATATTAATTTTTGTCTTAATTAATTGAAAGTATATGGTACTTAATTATGTTAGTCTTTTACATGGAAATAGCTCAGACTGTGATAATATGGTACACTTAATATTTTAGGAAAAATTGAAAAAGGAGGTTAAGGAAGGGAAACTAATAGCTGAAGGTGTTGATGATGTTTTAACACTCGCGCTCGGTAAGCCTGAGCATGGTGGACGGGTCCGTGGACAAGGTGTTCATGTAAAGCAGTCGGTTTATTTTGATCTTCCAAGGCAAAAAAAAGCTAGAACAATGGATGAAAAGATACAGGAAAGAGTTCAGAGGTACTTGGCAGAGGAGACTCCAAAAATAATTAAAGCGAGAGATGATTTTTGGGCTGCTGAAATGGAAAAGCTGAGGGCAGAGATCTTGAAAAGGCCCGTACAACAAGAATGTACTCCAACGCATCCTTCCCAACAAGCAAGCTGTCACTCTAACGGCGGGGTTGATGTTGATGCAGCTGTAAACCATCCTGCTACACCTACAACTGCAAAGAATTTATTTCCTGTTCAACAGGAGGGAGGTGGTCTGAAAATTCAAAAGATTGAAAGTTTGTTTGTTGATTTAGGGGTGGATCCTGAGGATGCTCAGAGGTTGGATGGCAAGGATGAAAGTTGTAGAATTGTTTTTGAGGAAGACAGATGTGAAGAAGTTAAAGTGAATGCTCCGGATAATTCTGTTTGTAAATTGGCTCTTGGATCGCTCAGCAACATTGTAGCTTGTGCGAAGATTGATGAAGTTGTTGTTGTTGAAGGAGAGGAGACAATCCATGGAGTCAGACTTGGGGAAGAGAATGCAAGAGTGTCAATCACTCAAGTCATTCAAGGAGATGCTAAGATTCCATATCCCATCGGTGACGAGATTTTGACCGTGGAACAAGCCATGGGAACTTTTATTGCATGGCCAAGAAACTTGATAACAATGAGGAACAATAGCACTTCCAATGTTTTGTCAGCTCCGAAGGTAAAAATATTTAGAATAGCACTATATAGCTAGAATGTTTTTATTTAGTATTTTCTTTCTTACTATTTTCATGTGTATTTTCTGCAGAAAGCCAAGAAAAAGGGAAAAAAGAAGACTTATAAATTAGTCGCTGATGTTGAACCAGAGCTTGTTGTTGAGATGGGTGCAAATTACCCATCTGCATTAAATCGTTTGTGGACATGGGCAAAGGGTGCCTTAGCTGATGAACGAACGGTTTCTTTTCAACTATCCCAAGAAGCCTTTGGCTCTACAAAAAAGATGGCCATTTACTTATCAGATATATATTCGGTGTGCTCTGGAGGTGAAATGTCGGGGTCTGTGATCGTCCTTTTTATTCAGTAAGTTTCTCCACAATTTTTTTTTTAATATCTCATAGTTAGTCTGTGGCTCCAGAAACGATTTTTTTTTAATCTCTCATATTTTTATATGTAGCTCCATAAACGAATACGTCAAAAAAAATAAGATGACCAACATGATCAAGTTCGTAGATCCCACCACAATTGGTGCCATTGGCTGTGGTAATGCAGGGCAGAGGTCGCGTGCACTCGCTGCACGATTTAAGAATGCTAAGAAAGGGCAATACTTTCTTATGCCTTACAATGACGTGTAAGTTTTAATCCAAGAGCTAGCTAGTTAGACATTCTCATATAATGTTTTAGCTAAACAGGATCACATGCCTTTTTAAATTGATTTTTTTTGGAGCTTCTAAGTTTCAATTTTTATGACAAGGCTTCAATTCATTCATGTTTGTGTAGGAACCATTGGAATTTAACTGTTGCAAATCCTGAGGCAGAGGTTGTCTACCACATGGACCCTCTAAAACGTCGAATCGCTAATGTGGAATGGCTGGATGTTGTCGACAAGTAAGATTCAGCTTCTAAAATATCTGTATGGAGTCTTGAACTTTGATAGACCACGCATTTTTCAGTTGCTTAATGATTTTGCTGGTATTATTTTGGTTGTAGTGCCATTAAAATTTACAAAGAGGATCTCAACAAGGTTGTCAAGAAGAAAATTTTGTGGGAGAACATGGCGGTAATAATCAATTCTCATCATATTTTTTCTATGCTATTAAGGATATTGTAATTAAATAATTATTTCTTACATCTCAGTTAGTTGATATTGTAATTAAATAATTATTTGTTACATCTCAGTTAGTTGTTAAGGATAGAAGTTAGTTAGATTAATGCTTGTATATAAACACTACTGCACTCATAGTTTAGAGACTTATTTTTTACATTCACCAAATCTGTTTTGTATAGTTATCTCTCTGCAATATACATACAAGAGCTTCTTTCTCTCCAATTCACAGCTTTTGTAATGCATTTTTAATTAATCCAGGGAGTTCCAGTGCAGTCAGGAACCAAGGATTGTGGCCTGTTTGTGATGCGCTATATGAAGGAGATTGTTCAGGACAAAGAACTTGAGTTTGCTGCTAAGGTGAGATTTTCACTTTGGGTTTTCCCATTGACTTATACTCTTACTCGTACAGTACTTAATTGTATGACTTATGTAAAATTTTGGGTTATTTTTCAGTGGATGCGCAGATCAAACTTGGTTTACACTGATGATGACATTAACGAGATCCGCTGTGATTTTGCAAAATATTTCATGAAACGCCATGCAATCTAGGTTCCAAATTTGTGGTCTTTTGTTTGAACTAGTAGTCGGATTTGAACTTTAAATTATGCAGTTGGTCATGGTGATGCACTTTTTGGTCCAATCCAAACAGAATTGTCGGTAGATTGATAGATTTGTCTCAATCTATTAGTAGATTGCATGGTCAATCTATATATATTGTGCTCAATCTATATATATTGCCCGGTTCTTGTTCTAGTGTTGTAGGATTGTTGGATTGGTTGTGTTTGGTGGATTTATATTAGATGTTTGGTGGATATATATATATATATTGGCTTGTTCTAGGATTGTTGGATTGATATGTGTTTGGTGGATTTATATATATTGGCTTGTTCTTGTTCTAGCTAGTTCTAGGTTTGTTGGTTTGGTGGATTTTGATTTTTTTGTGATTGGTAGTTAGTTCTCGGTTTGTTCGTTTGGTGGATTCATTTTTGGTGGATTCATTTTTGGGATTTAGTTTTTAGAAAACAGGTGGTTTGGATGAAATCAGGATTTTATATGCAAAATTTTATATACAACAGATGATTGTGTTCTCAATCAAAAACAGCCATTGTACCAAACTAATTGGAACAACACTGTAACATTGTTTTAACAGTTGACTAAAGCTCTATTCACAACACTTTAAAACATGGTAATATTGTGTCTATCATGTTCACATAACGACAAAATATACGATGGTGTTATCTCAAGGATAACACTACAATATGCTTTAAACAAAAAATGTGGTCTAAAGAGCATTAAGATGGCAGTTAACATAACTTAGTATTAAAATACTATCACAAACCATTGTTTGAAATAGCTCCTTACAATATTTACCTAAAACTGTTGTATAAGACAACATAAAATAACAGTATTGACCTAAAACTGTTGTGGTTAGCCTTTCAAACAACATTATATACGACGCTGTTGTCTCAAGGGGTGCACTACAATAGGAGTTAAACAAAAAATGTGGTCTAAAGAGCTTTAAAATGGCCGTTAACCACAACTCATTATTGGAAATACATTTCACAAACCGATGTTTGAAAGACTTCCTTACAATACTCTGGCTCAAGGTGTTGTCTAAGACATCATAACATAACTGTATTGTCCTAAACCTATTGTGGTTAGCCTTTCAAACAACAATCAACAAACTACCCGTTGTTTGACAAATAATATATAGAAATTTTGCACTCTTAGTTGACAGTAATACACCGTTGTCTTCTTGAGGAAAACCGTTGCAGGTAAACTGTTCCAACAATACAGTCTTTTATACAACCTGTTGTTGAATGACAGTTTCGGTAACAGTTATGAACCTGTTGTGTCTGTAGCTTCTAGTAATGGTTCGATGCACTGTTGTCTGATCGAAATCACACGGCTCCTCAATAGACGACCAAAAATTTTGACATCAAACAACGGTGAAAAACGGTTGTAGGATCATGTTTTTCTTGTAGTGATTTTAAATCTCACCAAGTACTATTTTCATAAATCTCACCGAGTATTAATTTCAAGTCACTCAAAAAGCTACCAGGATGGGCATTTTCTACCATTTTTCCTATGAAATGGTCTTTGTTGTGGTTGGAGGTAAATCACAGTATTTATGAAAGTGGTGGATTTCTAGTTAATACAAAGAAATTGGCCACAATTATAAAATCCTTACGTAAAATTATTTCCTAAAAGTCAGTCTATTGGTGAATCGAACAACAACCATAAGTTATAAATAATAAGGATTTTTAGTGTCATGATTCTCATATCAATATGGTGATCTAATACTCAAAATTTTTTCATCACATTTTAAAAATTTGTAACTCCTAAAAATATAATCAAAACTAGCTACTCTTCTAATGATATAAAATACTCAATAATAGTCCGATAAAACTAAATACAACTAAATAAACATAATTAATCAAATAATACTACTAACTCTTCGAATAAATTAAACATATATTAATATCATAAATCATGAGCATAAGAATATAAGTGCGAAGAATACAATTTGAAAAAATAGCATGAAGTCCGGATGAATCCCATCAATCCTGCTTCCAATCTCCCTCTCAAGCGTATCTCTCTATTTTCTCACAAAAAATACAACATGTTTATAATAATCTATATACCATGATGTTGTCTTCTTTCTATAATCTCTAACAAAAACCCAAATATACAACAGTGTTAAAACTTTTATCTCACAAAGCTCTATTTAATTTCTAACACAAAGTTGATTTGGAATAGATAGTATTGCACGAGACCCTCATAACACTACAACAATTCTGGGTATTTAAGACTAATTTTTAACAATAAAATCAAAAATAAGCAATTTCAAAATTTTAAAAATTGTGGGTCATTTTTGCTCGCGTGAAAAGTTCAAAAATTGATTGAAAATTCAAAAATTGGTCGCAACTTCATATTTTCGACGTAAGTTTCATATAAGTGGGTCTCATGTGCCAATAGAATAATAAGCAACTTACGACATAATTTCCGTCATTTTTTGTTTTTAATTAGCTAAATATGTTAACTTACGACGGTTATTTACGACGATTATGTCCGCAAAATTTATTATATTTTATTAGTTTGCGCCTTAATTCTAGCGAATAAACAGAGTGAGTACGACGGAAGGTGGATATGTCGTAAGAACTGACGAGAACATATGACGAATTTTGGTTTTCCGTCATAAATTTAGTGCTCCGCCTTTTCCGTCGTAGATTCCCAGAATTGTTGTAATGTAAAACGTCTGTCTGATCATCATCTTGGATAACAGTGACGACAAAGGGGTACTTACAGGTACCCATTCACACGATCAGGAACTCACAAGGGTGGAAGAGAAGGCATCATTTGGAGCAAGAGCCTCAACTTATGCTCGCAAGAAATAGAGAGATAATGCCTTCTTTATGGACAAGGGTATAGAAATCATGATTTAAGTTCAAGACTAAAACTTAATTTTAGTTGAATTTGGGTATTACATTGTGAATGGATGAAAGTTCAAATTTTCGATTTGATGATGGTTGAATATTAATTAATTGGAAGATTGGTTAAATCGAAATTTATACGTTACTATGTTTTAATATATATATATATATATGAATATATATGAGAAAAGTTCTATGGAGACCATTTTTATTGGAGACCGTGGAGATCATTTATGTTTTGCATTCAAAACACTATAAAACACATTATTTTATGAAGTATGTTCTACAAATATGATGCATTCATCAAAATTGTTGAAGATCATCTATGTTTCATAAGTATATAATGTATGTTCTGCAAGTTGAACAATGTCCTGCAAACTAAATATATTTCGTAGAATATAACATTTTGTAATGTTCAACATGCGAAACTTATATGATATTCAAGATTTTAAAGTGAAATAATGATTTTGTACAACATGATGTGCAAAACTATACGTTTTGCAATGTTTTTATGCAATATTTCATTTGCAGAACATAAGTGGTCTCCACGGTCTCCAATAAAAGTGGTCTCCATAGAACTTTTCTCTCTCTATATATATATAGATTATTGTTCAAACATCTTCATTTTGCTCATTTTTTAATAATAATATCATAAAGGAAGATTACATATTCATTTCTATAAATATATACTTCATTATTTGATAATTTTATCTTAACTTGAGTATTTTGTTTTAGAATTTGTGGGTGGAAATAAGTACTCTTTATTTATTTACTCAATTCTGAATTTCTAAGATGAATTATTTCCAGAATTATTCAGGACTTAATTATTACATTAAATTAACTCAACTATATACTTGACTGGAAAACAGTAAATTAAAATTATTTATATTATCGAAATAATAACAATAATAAAATATAGTAAAACACTACCTTAAATAATATTTTAAATTTGTATAAAAATATGAGTGGTAAATATTAGTAGAAATATAAATGACCCAAAATTATCAAAAATACAAATTTTATTATCAATATTTGTGTGCAAAATAGGCAAAGATATAATCCTAACTATATGGTTCTTTGATGCCATTCTCTAAAATCTGCAAGATCACCATTAAACTAATTAGCCAACAACATATAAAACCAAAGAGAATAAGTAATGCTGACAAGTGTATTTTAGTCCAGTAATTCGAACAAAATACAAATGTTTATCACTACATAACAAATTCAACCAAATACTAAATCACTTATGTAACCAAATCCCTTCAACATTCAGTCTTTGGTTGGTTGCTAATACCAACATCACCATCAGACACATCACACACATGGATTTTGGAACAAAATGGGGGTTCATCTAATATATATAGTGTCTCCCAGACCATCTTCATGGCAGACTTCATTGTAGTCTCGATTAGTGGACTTAAGCACAAAGGGAGACACATCTTCATGGCAGACTTCATTGTAGTCTCGATTAGTGGACTTAAGCACAACAGACCAGCTGGTATCGATTGGATCTTGAATATAAAACACTTGGCTCACTTGGTCTACAGAGATAAATTTGTCCTTTTTGTGGCCTCGTCGGGTGAAGTCCACTAGTGTAAAGCCGAGCTCATCAACTTTAATACCTCTGTCATTTGCTGCCCATTTACACAAAAATAATGATGCTGTGAATGCATGGTAATCTAGTTCCCATATTTCTTCGATTATACCATAATACGTCATTTACAGACACACCGTTGTTTTGAACAACCCTTTCATCATCTCGCTGTTTTGTGAAGTATTTGACCCCATTAACGACATATCCTTCATAAGACAGAACAGAGAAAGAGGGTTTTCCTGCCAACCATCTTGTTGTTTCGGAAACACCTTGAGCATTTCGCATCATTTCAGTACTAACTTGCAGACAAAGTATTAGAAGCACTTTAATTATCAGACAATTTTGCACTAATATGATAAATAAATCGTAATTGATTAATATATTAGATAAGGAAGGAAACCTTTTCTTCAAACCAATCAGCAAACAACCGATTGTGCTCCCCCATTAGCCACTGAGCACTCTTTTTGTTCCTATAGATCTTTTTTAATTGCTCTTTATGCATCCTGAGAAAATATTAAACAATATAAGAACACAATTACCGAATGAATACTTAAGAATGAATGCATAAAGACATAATAAAAACTACTCACTTTATGTATGGCTCAACTTCAGCATTATTGAAAAGAACATGCAAATGCACCTCATCCTTTTCCTTTTCCTCCACTGTTTTCATAGTCACGGAAGATAATGGCCCTGAAACCTTTTCCTCATCCTGTCGAAGACCAGCAGTCATGCAACTCTGTCTTACAAACTCAGTGCAAAATTCTATTGATTATTCTCCAAGATAACTTTCAGCTATACAACCTTCCGGATAAAAATGATTCCCTACATAACTTTTTATAACTTTATTGAATCGTTCAAACGGAAACATCCATCTAAAAAAAACCGGTCCACATAAACGCAATTCCCTAACCAAGTGCACTGTAAGATGGATCATTATATTGAAGAATGAAGGGGGAATATTTTTTTAGCTCGCACAATGTCAACACCACATCAGATTGCAGTTTATCCAGTTTTGATACATCAACAACTTTGCAGCACAGAGAATTGAAGAAAACGCGCAATCGTATTATGCTTACCCTAACATTCTTGGGAAGCACCGAACGAACTGCTACTAGAAGCAACTTTTGTAAGAGAGTATGACAGTCATGGGACTTCAGCTTAAATAACTTCATTTCAAGTGATACAGTTTTTTATATTCGACGCATGTCCATATGGAAGCGTCATATACATTTGGTTCTCCTTCTTCCCACAACTTCTTCAAATCATCAATAAGTGGTTGTAAATAGACGTCGAGATTATTACCTGGTTCGTGTGGGCCTGATACTAATATTGTCAACACCAAAAACTTTCACTTCATGCATAACCACGGAGGAAGGTTATATGTTGTTAAAAGCACCGACCAACAACGATGCCTATTGTTCAAACCATTATTATGAGGGTTTATACCATCCACAACTAATGTCAAGCGTAAATTTCTTGCCTCAATACCAAACTCAGGCCACCTATAATCTATGTTTCTCCAAGAAGGAGAATCTGCTGGATGACGCATTAGGTCATCTTCGGATCGCCTTTTTGCATGCCAAGTCAGAAGCTCTGTAGTAGATTCAGATTTAAACATTCTTTTAAATCTAGGAATGATGGGGAAGTACCACATAACTTTAGGAGGCACGTTAATTCTGATTTTACCATCCTTTTTAAGTTTTCAGCGAGATATATGGCACTTAGGACACTCAGAGGCCTCTTCATATATACCTCTATATAATATGCAGTCATTTGGACATGCATGAAATTTTATATACTCGAGTCCCAAGTCAGAGAGAGTCTTTTTTGCTTCATATGTACTACAAGGCAGAACATGATTTTTAGGAAGAAAAGAGCCAATTGTAGTTAATAGCTCAGTAAAGGCACTATCACTAACGCTGAACCTAGCCTTCCAGTTATGCATTTTCAACATTGACTCTAACTTAGTTAAATCACTTCCCTCAAATAAAGGTTGTTCAGCATCATCCACGAACCGTTTGAAATCATGTGATTCTCTATCATAATCACCCTCATCATATGATGCTTCACATATCTCAGCAGCCTCTGATGCAGGGCATGGGTTCGTGGCTGGACAAGTACTACCAATAGAGGACTTGTATCTCCTAGAAGAGTTTTCACCATGCCAAATCCCATAGCCTAAACTAAAACCATTTTCATATAGATGGCCCCTAATTATGTTTACCGACAATTTTTTAAAATTAACGCAATGGGCCCGTGGATAGGGAGTTAACTTGGGGTTTTTCCCAGTTCCTTCCGCATATACCAAAAACTCCTCCACCCCAATTTCATACTCTAATGAATCCCTATCTGCTTTGATCCATGATTTATCTATATTTTTCAAACAAGAGAGCTAATCAATTACCTGAGGAGAGAACTGAAGCAACTGCAAGAGGTTGAGTATTAGGTGCTTTGACTTTGAAAATTGGGTTTCTAAACCTTCGATTAGGCCTTCAACACCTTCGATTAGGGCTTGAGAAGCTTGGATTAGGGCTTTGAGAGCTCCAGAGGCTTCGATTAGGGATTCAACACTTCGATTAGGGCTTGCATAGGTTCGATTAGGGTTCTTCGACTCTAAGAAACGAGAGAGAGGCGGGGAGAGAGAAAAGCGGGGGGTGTTTTAATTTGAAATGTTTTGTCTGAATATTGAGTGATTGTGTTATTTTTTCTGATTTTGGGGTTAAAGGATTTGGGGGAACGAAAAGTTGATTAAGTACGGGAAATATTTGGGGAGAGGGACAAAACAGGGTTGCGCGCGGTTTTTGTTTTTAATTCAAACAAGATAGACATCTGTTCTTATATTAACTGATGTCAAAAATATCATAGACATCGGATAATTTTTGACCGATGTTAATACAATCTTTTACATGGTGGCCAAAGTCCACCGATGTTTATACCCTGATGTCTATTTTACTTTTTCTAGTAGTGTATGCATCCATAAAAAAACCACTTACACTAGGATTATCATCATCGTTACTTTAGTTAAAATGGATAGTGATATTTTGGAACATTTGAACAACAACTATAATCCTCTTGTTAGTGGAATAGAGGTTTAAATGATGTTCTAATAGAGTTAGATATAATTTGGTTTATTCTCAAGTTACATTAGCCTTTTGAGGAAAAATTTATAAGAAATGGGAGTGGTTGAAAGCACCGCTTGATGTTGGATGTGGCTACTTTCAAGGGTGGTGCTCCACTTTGTGGATGGACAATATTATGATTTTGGTACTTCTAATCTTTTTTGGAAAAAATTGATGGAGAATATGAAGTTTAAATTTAATCATATATAATTTTGTGTCCCTGTGTAAACTATACAAAGCTAAATTGTTTGCAGCAGGGTAGTCATGTGTCTTCAATAAACCCTAATTAATTTTCCATAACAACTCATTCTTTGTAATTCAATTGGTATATTATTTCTTCTTCGAGAACTCATTCTTTATAATTCAATTCGTGTAAGATTTCTTCTTCAAGAACTCAAAAACTTTTTGTTATGATTTTCATTGTAAAGCTTTAGACTCATTTTGTAACCATCTAGTTGTTGTAGATGAGTGTTGATGTAAGTCTAGTCACAGCGGCGAGTTGTCGAGCAGGTACGAACATAGTTGACAATAATTCTTCTTTTGGTCACCTAAGGTATTAATAAATGAATCGTAATTAAATTCAGTACTTTTTATTCAATTATAGATGTTATTGAGAAATAGAAAATTATATATCTTACCATGATTTGTTTTTCTGCAAGTGTGTTGATATCATTGAAAATATGTAAACAATGAAGATTATGCTCCAATTAATTCACAAGTATATGAGATAGATATGACAAAACAAAATATTTTTGTCCATTATTTTGTTGAATCTTATATATTACATGCTTCCTAGTATTTTGTTGGCCAAAATTAAGATGGGTGGTTCAACATCTTCCTCCAAGGTTATGGACCGACTTCTATTTGAATACCCGGCAACTCGATCAAAATAAAACAGTATTCATCTGCTACATCAAGAATGCAATAGTTTTCATTATCTAATTCACATTTGTTTTATTGTTATGTTTTAACATGATACCTTGCGACAGGTTCTTTAATTTTGAAAGAAATGCTTTCAAATTAAGAGCATTTCCAAGAAACTTATGAGACAAGCTCTTTAAAATAAAAATGGTCAGTGTAATATTAGAGCCACAAAAGATTCTTAAATGCTTTGTAAGAAATATAGAGCTTCCTCTCTTTCCTCTCAATCATAAAGAGTTCCTTCATGCTCATCACTATATAATACTTTAACTACAATTCTTACACTACTTCTTCAATGTCATAGTTGAAATATGAATAAACTATAAACTAATCATTTTGTAAGTTTGTTCGAATTTAATATATAATCTAACCAATTAAAGCCTCGTCTGAATCATTTAAATTTGTTTGTCTATTTGAATTCAATATTAAATTTGAACAAATAAGGCCTCATTATAATTCCATACTACCATATGTAACATGTGATAGTTAATTAGTAGTTACTTAGCAGTTATGGAAATATGTTGGATGCATAATATTATTTTTTTTGACAAATTATCTAATGTGTGTGGTCAGAGGATACGTGGCTGAAATGAGCAATACAGACCCTAAGGCTTGCATTCCCTTTGATGGTATCCGCATAATATTTGTATTCAAGAACTCTACCTCAAAGTCTTCTCATATTACTGTTATTATTGAACATGATACTTTGGACGGGTTCTTTAATTTTGAAAGAAATGCTAGTAAATCTCTTGTTGAGAGCATTTCCAAGAAACTTTGATACAAGCTTAAACAATGTACTAACTTACAAGGACTTATCTGATTTATATTATTTATAGGGAGAGAAGTCGAAGACTCTTGTAGATCCTCCGAGGCCATAAACATGGTTGGAAATGATGGTGAAAGAGAATTCTTATATACTTCTCCGCCGGAACTATTGGCTACTGTGGCAGAAACTGTAACTGATCAGCCTACACTGCAGGAAACCTGTCCCCGACCAAATGTAGAAAAAGATTCTTCATTTGAGAGAATAACTGCAGGTAGAAGTAATTTTTATTTCCTACATCTAAGCATTATGCACTGGCATTTTTTTCCTTGATATTGTTTCCTCATAATTGTAGTCAAAATCCGACATGCATCTAATTAGAATTTACATCTGGCTTAGTAACTTACACTATTGTAGGAGAGGGTGATAGATCTCCAAGTGAGGTCAATGACTTGGTTGATGATAAATCTCCAAGCGAGGTCAAGGCCTTGGTTGACAAAGATGACCAAAGAAAAGTTAAAAAGGTCCGTTCACTAAAAGATGTGATGAGGGTCATTGAAAAGGCATCTTCTAAGATGTGCACTGGTAATGGTCAGACTTCTCATACTCCTTGCTGAGTCATTCTCTGTTCGAATAATTTGTAATTCAAATTTCCTTAACATCTACAGTACAAGAGTTCGTTAGGCCTCAGGGGAACCGGAAAGCAAAGAGATCTTGTCCTCTCTCTGTGAGTAGAGTTTAGTTTTGAAGAAGCATGCAAAAGCTACTGGTAAGTCATCTCATCGTTGTGGACATACCTCTGTCCAAGTCTCTGCTTTTACATTGTTAAAGATAATTGTTTCAACAAAAAACGTTTGTATGGTTATATACAGGATCTTTTCCTCAGCCTCTATTGCCCGGGAAGAGGAGGAGGACTTCAAATGGGGGGAAATGAGGGTTACTGTCGCGTCAAGCAAAAAGAGGATGGGAATGGCTGACACATTGATTACAGACAACATTTCATCAATGTAACCGTTCGGCCACCTGATGGATGGGCATGTCATTTAGATGTTGTCCATAACCAAAAGATAATAGCAAGTAGATTGTTACAATCAACGGAGTGAAAGTATATAGGTTATGAGTTTTTGTATCAGGGTAATTAATCTATTATGAAGTAATTTATATAATTATTGTCTTACAATAAAACAAATGCAGATAAAGGCAAGATTTCAGTTGAATTTAAATGTAATGAAGAATAAATAATGACTGACAGACACACACTTTTATATAGTTGGGCTCGTTGGAGTCAGAAATTTTGGAGTCTTTGAAGACCCATTCCATCACCCATGGATTAAAATAAGAGGAACACAGAGATGAGGGACAAGTGGATAATATTTTTAATTTAAAACTATAATTTACCATTGTATACAATTTCCAAGAGAATATATTGCATTGCAACTCAATTACAATTACCGGGTGTTTCTTCCTCCCCTCTGAAAACTGTTACAATTCAATATTAATACCTCACAGTTTCTCCTCCTAAATCAAATCAAAACAAAAAGGAAAGGACAGTTGTAGTACTACCAGCAAGACAACAAATATAAGTTCTTGAATAACCAACAAAGATGATTTCCAACATTGGAGAACAAGAACAAACAGGATATAACCCCTTTCAGATATAGTCGACACAACTCGAACATATAGTGAAGACAGCTACGACTTGCAAGACACAGAAATAATTTATAGATAAGCATGTTAATTGAATTGTGAAGAACATAATAATAGCCATCGATTTATACGGGTAGAAAATAAGTATAGTGATTATTCAATCAGAACATTGTGTTTAAAAAAATAACGGTAGTTAGATTATAACAAAATTAATGGCCCAGACGGAAGAATTCAATACTCCAAAATCATGTGGTCTCCACTGAACTTAAACTTATATATCTCTTTTCGACAATCAAAAATTAATGTAATATTTTTTCTAAATTAAAAATGCAGAGTGACGTGTACTGACATGCATACTCTACTGTTACTTGAAATGAAGATCGATGAATTTACAGATAAAAGTAAGCATTCAATATATTTATAATATTATATATTTTTTACAAATATTTTTTAAATATATTAATTTTGGCATATAAAATATACATCACTTATCTAATTAAAGATCAATTATAAAAATAATTTGAATTATATAAATGTATGATATATTTAATACATAAATACAGTTGTTATATTTAAATTAAATGACCATGAATGACCAAGTAAAACATGACTAACATCCTTAACAAACCTTATATATCAACTAAAATATAGAGATTTTCAATATATACAGTTTATATCAAGATGTGAATGTTAGTTATAAATAATACTTAACTGCTTATCAAAAGTTTTTCTTACAATTTAAAATTTAAAATTATAATTAATATTAAATGGATTGTTGTAGTGATATTATTCTTGTTTTCATATTAAATTTTAATAAGAAATTATATATATATATATATATATAAGAGTTTTTTTAATAGTAATAATTCTTATTGCTCGTTAATTTAATTTTACTACCTAAACACATTTTATATCATTTAATTTAAAATAAAATTTTATTGAATATGTAATATCCACGTGAATTTCTAATGCTAGCAACATTATAATACACTATTTAGATTAATTTTATTAACTCTCGAATAATTATAATTTTATCTGTATTAAATTTACAATGACATGAATATTAAATTATTCGAACAAAACTAAACACTTCGATAATAATTTTAAAGTGTTATTTATTTTAAATTATTAGAATTATATCATCCTAACCGTTAAAATCCTAGAAGGATCTAGAATGAGTAATGGATGGCTAAAATCATGAGTACAGTAGCTTAAATCCCAGGATAATAATAATTTTAAAGTGCTATTTATTTTAAATTATTAGAATTATATCATCCTCACCCTTAAAATCCTAGAAGGATCTAGAATATGTAATGGACGGCTAAAATCATAAGGACAATAGCTTAAATTTGAGCATTTCTCTGTATGTCCTGTATTGTGTAAGGTATACAAACCTAAATCGTGTGCAATTGAGGGTAGTCATCTTTCTTCAACAACCCCTAATTGATTTTCCATAACAAATCAATCTTTGTAATTAAATTCCTGTAAGATATCTTCTTCTGAGAACTCATAAACTTTTTGTTACGATTTTCATGGTAAAGCTTTAGACTCATTTTGTAACCATCTAGTTGTTGTAGATGAGTGTTGATGCAAGTCATGTCACAGCAGCGGGTGAGAATGGGGAAGGAGATGTCCATGATGTTTGGTTGTGGAGCAGGTATATGAACATAGGTCACTATAATTTTTATTTTATAGTTCGCTAAAGAGATTAATACATTAATAGTAATAAAATTTTCATCCAAAGTACTTTTTATTCAATTATAGAGGTTAGTGAGAATTAGAAAATTACATATCTAACCATGATTTTTTTTTTTTGCAAGTGTGTTGATATCATTGAAAACTTTGTAAACAATGAAGATTATGCTCCAATTAATTCAGAGGTATGTGAGATAGATATGACAAAACAAAATATTTTTGTCCATTTTATCATTGGATGTTATATATCACACGCTTCCTAGTAGTCTGCTGTCAGAATTAAGATGGGTGGTTCAAGATCATCTTCCTCCAAGGTTATGGACCACTTCTATTAATTGAATACCCGTCAACTGGATCTTTACCCTTGAACTTGGTCTATTTACAAAAGAAAACAGTATTCATGTGCTACATTAAGAATGTAATAATTTTCATTATCTTAGCATCTGTTTTATTATTATTTTTTAACATGATACTTGGGGACATGTTTTAATTTGGAAAGAAATGCTAGTAAATCTCTTGTTGAGAGCATTTCCAAGAAACTTATGATACATGCTCTTTATAATACAATTGGCTAGTGTAATCTACAAAAGATTCTTGAATGATATATAAAAAATATAGAGCTATTTTTCTCACATTGAAATCATTTGTCATGCAAAATTTTGTAGATCCAAAGAGAGCGAGGAGAAAAGGAGGCTGGCCAGTTAGAGACCGAAAATCTCCGTACTCAAAATGAGGCTCTCCTCTTAGAGAACGAGAAGCTCCGTGCTCGATATCCTGATTATGAGACTCTCTCGTTAGAGAACCAGAAGCTCCATGCTGGATATCCGGACAACAAGGCTCTCCTGTAAGAGAACCACAAGCTCCGTGCTGAAAAAGTGCACATGCTTGCAGAAGCTCAAAGGAGAATGCGCTGATCGGGGTAAAGGACCACTCATCGAAGAAAATAACCATAATTTTGCGCCAGTGGAAAATAAGAAAATGTTAAAATTAATTTTGCCTTTATTGTTAGACTAATATTTGTACATTAATTTCAATTTAAAACATTGTTCTCACTCGATTTGTTCACTTTTTTTATAATAATTTTTTGATTTTTGTGTGCAGTCAAAAAAGCGTAAATTACCGGTAGCAAGTAATTATCCGGCTGACTCAATCAATATAGTCGCTCCGCCAAGGCAATGAGTAGAACATCTTGTACTTTCAGTTGTAGAGGAGCTGAATTAAAGTAATGGAAAATGCTGCAATCGTTTCGGAGTCCTGTCAGTGCTGATGACTCAACTAGGAGGCTCATAGTTGAAGCTTCGGGCCATACAGATACCGTCTCACTCTATCTGAAACAACTGCTCAATATTCTCATGGATGGATGTAATATTGTTACATGTAACTAATAAGTTGTTTACAAATAGTTACATGGAACTTGTATACAAATTTTGGTTGGTTTAATATTCTATTATCCAAAATTAGCTACATTTGTACTTCTCCTCACCCAAAAATCAACCTGAACCCGCGAAAGACTACAGTGTGCCAGGTCCCAAGAAAACTACATGATCCGTGGCGAAGACCTAAAGCTGAGAGGAAGAGAAGACGTTTGTCAAGTTTTGTGTGATTGTTTTCATTATGTATGTGTGCGCTGTATCTTAGCATTTGTGCTATCTTTTTTCTATTTTCCGACTTATCACATATATCTAGTTTTTTTTCTTAAAATCTTTTTTATTCATCAGATAGAACATTTTTTTCTCGTGCTTCTGATTTACAAGAACAAGATTGTTGTAAGAAAACTACAAAAGGGTTTACACAGTAAAACTAAAATTGCTAGAAGTTATACCTAACAAATTTTACTAGACAATGAAAAATAACTATTTGTGCAAAGTTTCTACTATGAACTTGTCCCTCTACTGAAAATTTGTTATGGTTCTCAATTCAACACATATGTGGCGTCTGTTTGAAGCTGCATTGTTTTTCGACAAACCGATTATGAAAGAACAATACATTACATATAATTAATTGGCTTTTAATGGTAAAAGTCTCGAGTGACCTATGCATCCATAAAAAAACCACCAACACTAGGATTATCATCATCGTTCCTTTACTTAAAATGGATAGTGATATTTTTGAAACTTTGAACAACAACTATAAACCTCTTGTTAGTGGAATAAAGGTTTATATGATGTTATAATAGAGTTAGATATAATGTGGTTTATTCTCAAGTTACATTAGCATTTTGAGAAAAAAATTATAAGAAATGGGAGTGGTTGAAAGCACCTCTTGATGTTGGATGTGGCTACTTTCGAGGGTGGTGCTCCACTTTGTGGATGGACAATATTATGATTTTGGTACTTCTAATCTTTTTTGGAATCCAGAATATGATGTGTAAATTTAATCAAATATAATCTTTTGTCCTAATATTTTTTTGATCTCGAATACCCTTCTAATCAAAATTTACTACTATTATTTTTGGCATGCTCAAGGATAGGGTCACAAAAACTACAAAAAAGATACAAATGATGAAGGAATAATTTCATACATCGACTACAAGCTAGGGACTAGTTTCAAAATTTATGATATCATGAGAAAGATTGAAATTTTTTGATTAAATACAAAATAATTTTTATATTCTTAATCACCTTGTAATTAAAAAAACTTAAATACTTATCACTCATTTTTTATTAAATATATGTTAAGTGTTTTTATTTGATTGTTGTAATGATATTATTCTTGTTTTCATATTAAATTTTAATAAACAATTATATAAAAAACTAATTTTTTTGAAAAGGTAACATTACTTATTGCTCTTTAATTTAATTTACTACCTAAATAACATTATATATCATTTAATTGAAAATAATATTTCATTGAATATGTAATATTAATGTGAATTTTTAATGCTAGCAACATTATAATGCACTATTTATATTAATTTTATTAACTATGTAATAATTATAATTTAATCTATATCAAAATTATAATGAACATGAATATTAAATTATTCAAAAAAAATTAAAGACTTCAATAATAATTTTAAAGTGTTATTTATTTTAAATTATAAGTTCTATCATCCTAACCCTTAAAATCGTAGTACGATCTGGAATGTGTAAAGGACGGCAGAAATTATAAGTACAATAGCTTAAATTTCAGGATTTCTCCATTGTCCCTGTGTAAACTATACAAACCTAATTTGTGTGCGGCAGGGTACTCATTCTTTGTAATTCAATTCTTATAAGATTTCTTCTTCGTGAACTCATTCTTCGTAATTCAATTCGTGTAAGATTTCTTCTTCAAGAACTAAAAAACTTTTTGTTATGATTTTCATTGTAAAGCTTTAGACTCGTTTTGTAACCATCTAGTTGTTGTAGATGAGTGTTGATGTAAGTCTAGTCACAGCCGCGGGTTGTGGAGCAGGTACCAACATAGTTGACTATAATTCTTATTTTTGTCACCCAAGGTATTAATAAATGAATCGTAATTAAATTCAGTACTTTTTATTCAATTATAGATGTTATTGAGAAATAGAAAATTATATATCTTACCATGATTTGTTTTTCTGCAAGTGTGTTGATATCATTGAAAACTTGGTAAACAATGAAGATTATGCTCCAATTAATTCACAGGTATATGAGATAGATATGACAAAACATAATATTTTTGTCCATTTTTTTGTTGAATTTTATATATTACATGCTTCCTAGTAGTTTGTTGGCCAAAATTAAGATGGGTGGTTCAACATCATCTTCCTCCAAGGTTATGGACCGACTTCTATTTGAATACCCGGCAACTCGATCTTTACCCTTAATCTTGCTCTGTTCACAAAATAAAACAGTATTCATCTGCTACATCAAGAATGCAATAGTTTTCATTATCTAATTCACATTTGTTTTATTATTATGTTTTAACATGATACCTTGGGACAAGTTCTTTAATTTTGAAAGAAATGCTTGCAAATTAAGAGCATTTGGTCAGTGTAATATTAGAGCTACAAAAGATTCTTAAATTCTTTGTAATAAATATAGAGCTTCCTCACTTTCCTCTCAATCATAAAGACTTCCTTCATGCTCATGACTATATAATACTTTAACTACAATTCTTACACTACTTCTTCAATGTCATAGTTGAAATATGAATAAACTATTAACTAATCATTTTGTTAGTTTGTTCGAATTTAATACCTAATCTAACCAATTAAGGCCTCGTCTGAATCATTTAAATTTGTTTGTCTGTTTGAATTCAATATTAAATTTGAACAAATAAGGCCTCATTATAATTCCATACTACCATATGTAACATGTGATAGTTAATTAGTAGTTACTTAGAAGTTATGAAATATGCTGGATGCATAATATTATTTTTTTTGACAAATTATCTAATGTGTGTGGTCACAGGATACGTGGCTGAAATGAGCAATATAGACCCTAAGGCTTGCATTCCCTTTGATGGTATCCGGATAATATTTGTATTCAAGAACTCTACCTCAACGTCTTCTCATATTACTGTTATTATTTAACACGATACTTGGGACCGGTTCTTTAATTTTGAAAGAAATGCTAGTAAATCTCTTGTTGAGAGCATTTCCAAGAAACTTTGATACAAGCTTAACCAATGTACTAACTTACAAGGACTTATCTGATTTATATTATTAATAGGGAGAGAAGTCGAAGACTCTTGTAGATCCTCCGAGGCCATAAACATGGTTGGAAATGATGGTGAAAGAGAATTCTTATATACTTCTCCGCTGGAACTATTGGCTACTGTGGCAGAAACTGTATCTGATCAGCCTACACTGCTGGAAACCTGTCCCCGACCAAATGTAGAAAAAGATTCTTCATTTGAGAGAATAACTGCAGGTAGAAGTAATTTTTATTTCCTACATCTAAGCATTATGCACTGGCATTTTCTTCCTTGATATTGTTTCCTCATAATTGTAGTCAAAATCCGACATGCATCTAATTAGAATTTACATCTGGCTTAGTAACTTACACTATTGTAGGAGAGGGTGATAGATCTCCAAGTGAGGTCAATGACTTGGTTGATGATAAATCTCCAAGCGAGGTCAAGGCCTTGGTTGACCAAGATGACCAAAGAAAAGTTAAAAAGGTCCGTTCACTAAAAGATGTGATGAGGGTCATTGAAAAGGCATCTTCTAAGATGTGCACTGGTAATGGTCAGACTTCTCATACTCCTTGCTGAGTCATTCTCTGTTCGAATAATTTGTAATTCAAATTTCCTTAACATCTACAGTACAAGAGTTCGTTAGGCCTCAGGGGAACCGGAAAGCAAAGAGATCTTGTCCTCTCTCTGTGAGTAGAGTTTAGTTTTGAAGAAGCATGCAAAAGGTACTGGTAAGTCATCTCATCGTTGTGGACATACCTCTGTACAAGTCTGTGCTTTTACATTGTTAAAGATAATTGTTTCAACAAAAAACCTTTGTATGGTTATATACAGGATCTTTTCCTCAGCCTCTATTGCCCGGGAATAGGAGGACTTCAAATGGGGGGAAATGAGGGTTACTGTCGCGTCAAGCAAAAAGAGGATGGGAATGGCTGACACATTGATTACACCGTTGGGCCACCTGATGGATGGGCATGTCATTTAGATGTTGTCCATAATCAAAAGATAATAGCAAGTAGATTGTTACAATCAACGGAGTGAAAGTATATAGGTTATGAGTTTTTGTATCAGGGTAATTAATCTATTATGAAGTAATTTATATAATTATTGTCTTACAATAAAACAAATGCAGATAAAGGCAAGATTTCAGTTGAATTTAAATGTAATGAAGAATAAATAATGACTGACAGACACACAATTTTATATAGTTGGTCTCGTTGGAGTCAGAAATTTTGGAGTCTTTGAAGACCCATTCCATCACCCATAGATTAAAATAAGAGGAACACAGAGATGAGGGACAAGTGGATAATATTTTTAATTTAAAACTATAATTTACCATTGTATACAATTTCCAAGAGAATATATTGCATTGCAACTCAATTACGTGTTTCTTCCTCCCCTCTGAAAACCGTTACAATTCAATATTAATACCTCACAGTTTCTCCTCCTAAATCAAATCAAAACAAAAAGGAAAGGACAGTTGTAAGCAAGACAACAAATATAAGTTCTTGAATAACCAATAAAGATGATTTCCAACATTGGAGAACAAGAAGAACAAACAGGATATAACCCCTTTCAGATATAGTCGACACAACTCGAACATATAGTGAAGACAACTACGACTTGTAAGACACAGAAATAATTTATAGATAAGCATGTTAATTGAATTGTGAAGAACATAATAATCGCCATCGATTTATACGGTAGAAAATAAGTATAGTGATTATTCAATCAGAACATTGTGTTAAAAAAAAATAACGGTAGTTAGATTATAACAAAATTAATGGCCCAGACGGAAGAATTCAATACTCCAAAATCATGTGGACTTAAACTTATATTTCTCTTTTCGACAATCAAAAATTAATGTAATATGTTTTCTAAATTAAAAATGCATAGTGACGTGTACAGACATGCATCATATCATTTCAGATTGAAGGTGGGTTACCCATTATCCAGAACCTCTACTGTTACTTGAAATGAAGACCGATGAATTTACAGATAAAAGTAAGCATTCAATATATTTATAATATTATATATTTGTTACAAATATTTTTTAAATATATTAATTTTGACATATAAAATATACATCACTTATCTAATTAAAGATCAATTATAAAAATAATTTGAATTATATAAATGTATGATATATTTAATACATAAATACAATTGTTATATTTAAATTAAATGACCATGAATGACCAAGTAAAACATGACTAACATCCTTACCAAACCTTATATATCAACTAAAATATAGAGATTTTCAATATGTACAGTTTATATCAAGATGTGAATGTTGGTTATAAATAAAACTTAACTGCTTATCAAAAGTTTTTCTTACAATTTAAATTTTAAAATTATGATTAATATTAAATAGATTGTTGTAGTGATATTATTCTTGTTTTCATATTAAATTTTAATAAACAATTATATATATGGTTTGGAAATGATGGTGAAAGAGAATTCTTATGTACCTCTCCGCCAGAACTATTGGCTAGGGTGGCACAAACTGCATCCGATCATCCTAAACTGCAGGAAACCTGTCATGGATCAAATGCAGAAAAAGATTCTTCATTTGAGCGAATAAAACTCAAGGTAGAAGCCATTTTATTTCCTACATCTAAGCATTATGCACTGGCATTTTCTTCCATGATATTGTTTCCTCATAATTGTAGTCAAAATCCGACATGCATCTAATTAGAATTTACGTCTGGCTTAGTAACTTACACTATTGTAGGAGAGGGTGATAGATCTCCAAGTGAGGTCAATGACTTGGTTGATGATAAATCTCCAAGTGAGGTCAACGATTTGGTTGACAAAAACGACCAAAGAAAAGTTAAAAAGGTCCGTTCACTAAAAGATGTGATGAGGGTCATTGAAAAGGCATCTTCTAAAATCAGTGTCACAGCTCATAATCTGCCACACAAAAACCAAAACCTTTCTCTAAGCAAGAAGAAAAAACTCCACTCTGAAGTTGAAGGTAATGGTCAGACTTCTCATACTCCTTGCTGAGAGATTCTATGTTCGAATAATTTGTAATTCAATGTCTTCTTAACATCTATAGTTCAAGCGTTCTTTAGGCCTCAGGGAGCCGGAAAGCAAAGAGATATGGTCCTCTCTCAGCGAGTAGAGATTTAGTTTCGAAGAAGCATGCAAAAGCTACTGGTAAGTCATCTCATCTTTGTGGACGACATACCTCTGTACAAGTGTGTGCTTTTACATTGTTAAAGATGATTGTTTCAACAAAAAAAGTTTGTTTGGTTGTATATATACAGGATCTTTTCCTCAGCCCCTACTGCCCGGGAACAGGAGGCCGGACTCCAGATGGGGGGAATTAGTGTTCTCTGACATCTTGCACAAAGAGGATGGGAATGGCTAACACATTGATTAAAGAAAACATTTCATCAATGCTAGAAAGCAGGGATTCTTCACTCATGACCTGCCGCACCATAGGGCACTCGATTGTTGGGGATTCTTGTTAATGATTAATTCTGTGATTAGTCGAATATTTTATCACTTAACTACATGTAATAATTGTGTTACAAAATATTTATATTATAAATTGTACAGGATATTGAACTTATTTATTTGATTATTTGGTTTAAATATAACTACTATTACCTGATGAGAAGAATCAACCCTCAACTCAGAATCATGAGAAGCAGTACTGCTTGAAGGATTGGCTGGAATCTGCATGAAATATATGCATAATATATATTTATAATATATCAATATTTGCTCAATACCCCAGCACCCAAATCTCACCAAGTATTATTTTCATAACCTGCTTGTGGGGATTGCGCCATGTAGGTGTCTAAATAATCATGTAGTATCTCTTCTGACTGGGCCATTTTAAATCTCACCAAGTACTATTTTCATAAATCTCACCGAGTATTAATTTCAAGTCACTCAAAAAGCTACCAGGATGGGCATTTTCTACCATTTTTCCTATGAAATGGTCTTTGTTGTGGTTGGAGGTAAATCACAGTATTTATGAAAGTGGTGGATTTCTAGTTAATACAAAGAAATTGGCCACAATTATAAAATCCTTACGTAAAATTATTTCCTAAAAGTCAGTCTATTGGTAAATCGAACAACAACCATAAGTTATAAATAATAAGGATTTTTAGTGTCATGATTCTCATATCAATATGGTGATCTAATACTCAAAATTTTTTCATCACATTTTAAAATTTTGTAACTCCTAAAAAATATAATCAAAACTAGCTACTCTTCTAATGATATAAAATACTCAATAATAGTCCGATAAAACTAAATACAACTAAATAAACATAATTAATCAAATAATACTACTAACTCTTCGAATAAATTAAACATCTATTAATATCATAAATCATGAGCATAAGAATATAAGTGCGAAGAATACAATTTGAAAAAATAGCATGAAGTCCGGATGAATCCCATCAATCCTGCTTCCAATCTCTCTCTCAAGCGTATCTGTCTATTTTCTCACAAAAAATACAACATGTTTATAATAATCTATATACCATGATGTTGTCTTCTTTCTATAATCTCTAACAAAAACCCAAATATACAACAGTGTTAAAACTTTTATCTCACAAAGCTCTATTTAATTTCTAACACAAAGTTGATTTGGAATAGATAGTATTGCACGAGACCCTCATAACACTACAACAATTCTGGGTATTTAAGACTAATTTTTAACACTAAATCAAAAATAAGCAACTTAAACATTTTAAAAATTGTGGGTCATTTTTGCTCGCGTGAAAAGTTCAAAAATTGATTGAAAATTCAAAAATTGGTCGCAACTTCATATTTTCGACGTAAGTTTCATATAAGTGGGTCTCATGTGCCAATAGAATAATAAGCAACTTACGACATAATTTCCGTCATTTTTTGTTTTTAATTAGCTAAATATGTTAACTTACGACGGTTATTTACGACGATTATGTCCGCAAAATTTATTATATTTTATTGATTTGCGCCTTAATTCTAGCGAATAAACAGAGTTAGTACGACGGAAGGTAGATATGTCGTAAGAACTGACGAGAACATATGACGAATTTTGATTTTTCGTCATAAATTTAGTGCTCCGCCTTTTCCGTCGTAGATGCCCAGAATTGTTGTAATGTAAAACGTCTGTCTGATCATTATCTTGGATAACAGTGACGACAAAGGGGTACTTACAGGTACCCATTCACACGATCAGGAACTCACAAGGGTGGAAGAGAAGGCATCATTTGGAGCAAGAGCCTCAACTTATGCTCGCAAGAAATAGAGAGATAATGCCTTCTTTTTGGACAAGGGTATAGAAATCATGATTTAAGTTCAAGACTAAAACTTAATTTTAGTTGAATTTGGGTATTACATTGTGAATGGATGAAAGTTCAAATTTTCGATTTGATGATGGTTGAATATTAATTAATTGGAAGATTGGTTAAATCGAAATTTATACGTTACTATGTTTTAATATATGAGAAAAGTTCTATGGAGACCATTTTTTTGGAGACCGTGGAGATCACTTATGTTTTGCATTCAAAACACTATAAAACACATTATTTTATGAAGTATGTTCTACAAATATGATGCATTCATCAAAATTGTTGAAGATCATCTATATTTTATAAGGAGATAATGTATGTTCGGCAAGTTGAACAAAATGTCCTGCAAACTAAACATATTTCGCAGAATAAAACATTTTGTAAAGTTCTACATAAAAAACTTATATGATATTTAAGATTTAAATGAAATAATCATTTTGTACAAAATGATTCACAAAACTATTCGTTTTGCAATATTTTTATGCAATATTTTACTTGCATAAGTGGTGTCCACCGTCTCCAATAAAAGCGGTCTCCATAGAACTTATATATCTACATACATATATATATATATATATATATATATATATATATATATATATATATATATATATATTGTTCAAACATCTTCATTTTGCTCATTTTTTAATAATAATATCATAAAGGAAGATTACATATTCATTTCTATAAATATATACTTCATTATTTGATAATTTTATCTTAACTTGACTATTTTGTTTTAGAATTTGTGGGTGGAAATAAGTACTCTTTATTTATTTATTCAATTCTGAATTTCGAAGATGAATTATTTCCAGAATTATTCAGGACTTAATTATTGCATTAAATTAACTCAACTATATACTTGACTGGAAAACAGTAAATTAAAATTATTTATATTATCGAAATAATAACAATAATAAAATATAGTAAAACACTACCTTAAATAATATTTTAAATTTGTATAAAAATATGAGTGGTAAATATTAGTAGAAATATAAATGACCCAAAATTATCAAAAATACAAATTTTATTATCAATATTTGTGTGCAAAATAGGCAAAGATATAATCCTAACTATATGGTTCTTTGATGCCATTCTCTAAAATCTGCAAAATCACCATTAAACTAATTAGCCAACAACATATAAAACCAAAGAGAATCCGACAAGTGTATTTTAGTCATCACAAGTTTACAAGAATGAACATAAATAAGACACAAATCCAGAGTCCAGTAATTCGAACAAAATACAAATGTTTATCACTACATAACAAATTCAACCAAATACTAAATCACTTATGTAACCAAATCCCTTCAACATTCAGTCTTTGGTTGGTTGCTAATACCAACATCACCATCAGACACATCACACTCATGGATTTTGGAACAAAATGGGGGTTCATCTAATATATATAGTGTCTCCCAGACCATCTTCATGGCAGACTTCATTGTAGTCTCGATTAGTGGACTTAAGCACAAAGGGAGACACATCTTCATGGCAGACTTCATTGTAGTCTCGATTAGTGGACTTAAGCACAACATACCAGCTGGTATCGATTGGATCTTGAATATAAAACACTTGGCTCACTTGGTCTACAGAGATAAATTTGTCCTTTTTGTGGCCTCGTCCGGTGAAGTCCACTAGTGTAAAGCCGAGCTCATCAACTTTAATACCTCTGTCATTTGCTGCCCATTTACACAAAAACAATGATGCTGTGAATGCATGGTAATCTAGTTCCCATATTTCTTCGATTATACCATAATACGTCATTTACAGACACACTGTTGTTTTGAACAACCCTTTCATCATCTCACTGCTTTGTGAATTATTTGACCCCATTAACGACATATCCTTCATAAGACAGAACAGAGAAAGAGGGTTTTCCTGCCAACCATCTTGTTGTTTCGGAAACACCTTGAGCATTTCGCATCATTTCAGTACTAACTTGCAGACAAAGTATTAGAAGCACTTTAATTATCAGACAATTTTGCACTAATATGATAAATAAATCGTAATTGATTAATATATGAGATAAGGAAGGAAACCTTTTCTTCAAACCAATCAGCAAACAACCGATTGTGCTCCCCCATTAGCCACTGAGCACTCTTTTTGTTCCTATAGATCTTTTTTAATTGCTCTTTATGCATCCTGAGAAAATATTAAACAATATAAGAACACAATTACCGAATGAATACTTAAGAATGAATGCATAAAGACATAATAAAAACTACTTACTTTATGTATGGCTCAACTTCAGCATTATTGAAAAGAACATGCAAATGCACCTCATCCTTTTCCTTTTCCTCCACTGTTTTCATAGTCACGGAAGATAATGGCCCTGAAACCTTTTCCTCATCCTGTCGAAGACCAGCAGTCATGCAACTCTGTCTTACAAACTCAGTGCAAAATTCTATTGATTATTCTCCAAGATAACTTTCAGCTATACAACCTTCCGGATAAAAACGATTCCCTACATAACTTTTTAAAACTTCATTGAATCGTTCAAATGGAAACATCCATCTAAAAAAAACCGGTCCACATAAACGCAATTCCCTAACCAAGTGCACTATAAGATGGATCATTATATTGAAGAATGAAGGGGGAATATTTTTTTAGCTCGCACAATGTCAACACCACATCAGATTGCAGTTTATCCAGTTTTGATACATCAACAACTTTGCAGCACAGAGAATTGAAGAAAAAGCGCAATCGTATTATGCTTACCCTAACATTCTTGGGAAGCACCGAACGAACTGCTACTAGAAGCAACTTTTTTAAGAGAGTATGACAGTCATGGGACTTCAGCTTAAATAACTTCATTTCAAGTGATACAGTTTTTTATATTCGACGCATGTCCATATGGAAGTGTCATATACATTTGGTTCTCCTTCTTCCCACAACTTCTTCAAATCATCAATAAGTGGTTGTAAATAGACGTCGAGATTATTACCTGGTTCGTGTGGGCCTGATACTAATATTGTCAACACCAAAAACTTTCACTTCATGCATAACCACGGAGGAAGGTTATATGTTGTTAAAACCACCGACCAACAACGATGCCTATTGTTCAAACCATTATTATGAGGGTTTATACCATCCACAACTAATGTCAAGCGTAAATTTCTTGCCTCACTACCAAACTCAGGCCACCTATAATCTATGTTTGTCCAAGAAGGAGAATCTGCTGGATGACGCATGAGGTCATCTTCGGATCGCCTTTTTGCATGCCAAGTCAGAAGCTCTGCAGTAGATTCAGATTTAAACATTCTTTTAAATCTAGGAATGATGGGGAAGTACCACATAACTTTAGGAGGCACATTAATTCTTATTTTACCATCCTTTTTAAGTTTTCAGCGAGATATATGGCACTTAGGACACTCAGAGGCCTCTTCATATATACCTCTATATAATATGCAGTCATTTGGACATGCATGAAATTTTATATACTCGAGTCCCAAGTCAGAGAGAATTTTTTTTGCTTCATATGTACTACAAGGCAGAACATGATTTTTAGGAAGAAAAGAGCCAATTGTAGTTAATAGCTCAGTAAAGGCACTATCACTAACGTTGAACCTAGCCTTCCAGTTATGCATTTTCAACATTGACTCTAACTTAGTTGAATCACTTCCCTCAAATAAAGGTTGTTCAGCATCATCCACGAACCGTTTGAAATCATGTGATTCTCTATCATAATCACCCTTATCATCTGATGCTTCACATATCTCAGCAGCCTCTGATGCAGGGCATGGGTTCGTGGCTGGACAAGTACTACCAATAGAGGACTTGTATCTCCTAGAAGAGTTTTCACCATGCCAAATCCCATAGCCTAAACTAAAACAATTTTCATATAGATGGCCCCTAATTATGTTTACCGGCAATTTTTTAAAATTAACGCAATGGGCCCGTGGATAGGGAATTAACTTGGGGTTTTTCCCAGTTCCTTCCGCATATACCAAAAACTCCTCCACCCCAATTTCATACTCTAATGAATCCCTATCTGCTTTGATCCATGATTTATCTATATTTTTCAAACAAGAGAGCTAATCAATTACCTGAGGAGAGAACTGAAGCAACTGCAAGAGGTTGAGTATTAGGTGCTTTGACTTTGAAAATTGGGTTTCTAAACCTTCGATTAGGCCTTCAACACCTTCGATTAGGGCTTGAGAAGCTTGGATTAGGGCTTTGAGAGCTCCAGAGGCTTCGATTAGGGATTCAACACTTCGATTAGGGCTTGCATAGCTTCGATTAGGGTTCTTCGACTCTAAGAAACGAGAGAGAGGCGGGGAGAGAGAAAAGCGGGGGTGTTTTAATTTGAAATGTTTTGTCTGAATATTGAGTGATTGTGTTATTTTTTCTGATTTTGGGGTTAAAGGATTTGGGGGAACGAAAAGTTGATTAAGTACGGGAAATATTTGGGGAGAGGGACAAAACATGGGTTGCGCGCGGTTTTTGTTTTTAATTCAAACAAGATAGACATCTGTTCTTATATTAACTGATGTCAAAAATATCATAGACATCGAATAATTTTTGACCGATGTTAATACACTCTTTTACATGGTGGCCAAAGTCCACCGATGTTTATACCCTGATGTCTATTTTACTTTTTCTAGTAGTGTATGCATCCATAAAAAAACCACCAACACTAGGATTATCATCATCGTTACTTTAGTTAAAATGGATAGTGATATTTTGGAACATTTGAACAACAACTATAATCCTCTTGTTAGTGGAATAGAGGTTTAAATGATGTTCTAATAGAGTTAGATATAATGTGGTTTATTCTCAAGTTACATTAGCCTTTTGAGGAAAAAATTATAAGAAATAGGAGTGGTTGAAAGCACCGCTTGATGTTGGATGTGGCTACTTTCAAGGGTGGTGCTCCACTTTGTGGATGGACAATATTATGATTTTGGTACTTCTAATCTTTTTCGGAAAAAATTGATGGAGAATATGAAGTTTAAATTTAATCATATATAATTTTGTGTCCCTGTGTAAACTATACAAAGCTAAATTGTTTGCAGCAGGGTAGTCATGTGTCTTCAATAAACCCTAATTAATTTTCCATAACAACTCAGTCTTTGTAATTCAATTGGTATAATATTTCTTCTTCGTGAACTCATTCTTTATAATTCAATTCGTGTAAGATTTCTTCTTCAAGAACTCAAAAACTTTTTGTTATGATTTTCATTGTAAAGCTTTAGACTCGTTTTGTAACCATCTAGTTGTTGTAGATGAGTGTTGATGTAAGTCTAGTCACAGCCGCGGGTTCTGGAGCAGGTACCAACATAGTTGACTATAATTCTTATTTTTGTCACCCAAGGTATTAATAAATGAATGGTAATTAAATTCAGTACTTTTTATTCAATTATAGATGTTATTGAGAAATAGAAAATTATACATCTTACCATGATTTGTTTTTCTGCAAGTGTGTTGATATCATTGAAAACTTGGTAAACAATGAAGATTATGCTCCAATTAATTCACAGGTATATGAGATAGATATGACAAAACATAATATTTTTGTCCATTTTTGTGTTGAATCTTATATATTACATGCTTCCTAGTAGTTTGTTGGCAAAAATTAAGATGGGTGGTTCAACATCATCTTCCTCCAAGGTTATGGACCGACTTCTATTTGAATACCCGGCAACTCGATCTTTACCCTTAATCTTGCTCTGTTTACAAAATAAAACAGTATTCATCTGCTACATCAAGAATGCAATAGTTTTCATTATCTAATTCACATTTGTTTTATTGTTATGTTTTAACATGATACCTTGGGACAAGTTCTTTAATTTTGAAAGAAATGCTTGCAAATTAAGAGCATTTGGTCAGTGTAATATTAGAGCTACAAAAGATTCTTAAATGCTTTGTAATAAATATAGAGCTTCCTCTCTTTCCTCTCAATCATAAAGAGTTCCTTCATGCTCATGACTATATAATACTTTAACTACAATTCTTACACTACTTCTTCAATGTCATAGTTGAAATATGAATAAACTATAAACTAATCATTTTGTTAGTTTGTTCGAATTTAATATCTAATCTAACCAATTAAGGCCTCGTCTGAATCATTTAAATTTGTTTGTCTGTTTGAATTCAATATTAAATTTGAACAAATAAGGCCTCATTATAATTCCACACTACCATATGTAACATGTGATAGTTAATTAGTAGTTACTTAGCAGTTATGAAATATGCTGGATGCATAATATTATTTTTTTTGACAAATTATCTAATGTGTGTGGTCACAGGATACGTGGCTGAAATGAGCAATATAGACCCTAAGGCTTGCATTCCCTTTGATGGTATCCGGATAATATTTGTATTCAAGAACTCTACCTCAACGTCTTCTCATATTACTGTTATTATTTAACACGATACTTGGGACGGGTTCTTTAATTTTGAAAGAAATGCTGGTAAATCTCTTGTTGAGAGCATTTCCAAGAAACTTTGATACAAGCTTAACCAATGTACTAACTTACAAGGACTTATCTGATTTATATTATTTATAGGGAGAGAAGTTGAAGACTCTTGTTGATCCTCCGAGGCCATAAACATAGTTGGAAATGATGGTGAAAGAGAATTCTTATATACTTCTCCGCTGGAACTATTGGCTACTGTGGCAGAAACTGTATTTGATCAGCCTACACTGCTGGAAACCTGTCCCCGACCAAATGTAGAAAAAGATTCTTCATTTGAGAGAATAACTGTAGGTATAAGTAATTTTTATTTCCTACATCTAAGCATTATGCACTAGCTTTTTCTTCCTTGATATTGTTTCCTCATAATTGTAGTCAAAATCCGACATGCATCTAATTAGAATTTACATCTGGCTTAGTAACTTACACTATTGTAGGAGAGGGTGATAGATCTCCAAGTGAGGTCAATGACTTGGTTGATGATAAATCTCCAAGCGAGGTCAACGCCTTGGTTGACAAAGATGACCAAAGAAAAGTTAAAAAGGTCCGTTCACTAAAAGATGTGATGAGGGTCATTGAAAAGGCATCTTCTAAGATGTGCACTGGTAATGGTCAGACTTCTCATACTCCTTGCTGAGTCATTCTCTGTTCGAATAATTTGTAATTCAAATTTCCTTAACATCTACAGTACAAGAGTTCGTTATGCCTCAGGGGAACCGGAAAGCAAAGAGATCTTGTCCTCTCTCTGTGAGTAGAGTTTAGTTTTGAAGAAGCATGCAAAAGCTACTGGTAAGTCATCTCATCGTTGTGGACATACCTCTGTACAAGTCTGTGGTTTTACATTGTTAAAGATAATTGTTTCAACAAAAAACGTTTGTATGGTTATATACAGGATCTTTTCCTCAGCCTCTATTGCCCGGGAATAGGAGCAGGACTTCAAATGGGGGGAAATGAGGGTTACAGTCGCGTCAAGCAAAAAGAGGATGGGAATGGCTGACACATTGATTACAGACAACATTTCATCAATGTAACCGTTGGGCCACCTGATGGATGGGCATGTCATTTAGATGTTGTCCATAATCAGAAGATAATAGCAAGTAGATTGTTACAATCAACGGAGTGAAAGTATACAGGTTATGAGTTTTTGTATCAGGGTAATTAATCTATTATGAAGTAATTTATATAATTATTGTCTTACAATAAAACAAATGCAGATAAAGGCAAGATTTCAGTTGAATTTAAATGTAATGAAGAATAAATAATGACTAACAGACACACAATTTTATATAGTTGGGCTCGTTGGAGTCAGAAATTTTGGAGTCTTTGAAGACCCATTCCATCACCCATGGATTAAAATAAGAGGAACACAGAGATGAGGGACAAGTGGATAATATTTTTAATTTAAAACTATAATTTACCATTGTATACAATTTCCAAGAGAATATATTGCATTGCAACTCAATTACAATTACCGGGTGTTTCTTCCTACCCTCTGAAAACCGTTACAATTCAATATTAATACCTCACAGTTTCTCCTCCTAAATCAAATCAAAACAAAAAGGAAAGGACAGTTGTAAGCAAGACAACAAATATAAGTTCTTGAATAACCAACAAAGATGATTTCCAACATTGGAGAACAAGAAGAACAAACAGGATATAACCCCTTTCAGATATAGTCGACACAACTCGAACATATAGTGAAGACAACTACGACTTGCAAGACACAGAAATAATTTATAGATAAGCATGTTAATTGAATTGTGAAGAACATAATAATCGCCATCGATTTATACGGTAGAAAATAAGTATAGTGATTATTCAATCAGAACATTGTGTTAAAAAAAAATAACGGTAGTTAGATTATAACAAAACTAATGGCCCAGACGGAAGAATTCAATACTCCAAAATCATGTGGACTTAAACTTATATATCTCTTTTCGACAATCAAAAATTAATGTAATATGTTTTCTAAATTAAAAATGCATAGTGACGTGTACAGACATGCATCATATCATTTCAGATTGAAGGTGGGTTACCCATTATCCAGAACCTCTACTGTTACTTGAAATGAAGACCGATGAATTTACAGATAAAAGTAAGCATTCAATATATTTATAATATTATATATTTGTTACAAATATTTTTTAAATATATTAATTTTGACATATAAAATATACATCACTTATCTAATTAAAGATCAATTATAAAAATAATTTGAATTATATAAATGTATGATATATTTAATACATAAATACAATTGTTATATTTAAATTAAATGACCATGAATGACCAAGTAAAACATGACTAACATCCTTACCAAACCTTATATATCAACTAAAATATAGAGATTTTCAATATGTACAGTTTATATCAAGATGTGAATGTTGGTTATAAATAAAACTTAACTGCTTATCAAAAGTTTTTCTTACAATTTAAATTTTAAAATTATGATTAATATTAAATAGATTGTTGTAGTGATATTATTCTTGTTTTCATATTAAATTTTAATAAACAATTATATATATGGTTTGGAAATGATGGTGAAAGAGAATTCTTATGTACCTCTCCGCCAGAACTATTGGCTAGGGTGGCAGAAACTGCATCCGATCATCCTAAACTGCAGGAAACCTGTCATGGATCAAATGCAGAAAAAGATTCTTCATTTGAGCGAATAAAACTGAAGGTAGAAGCAATTTTATTTCCTACATCTAAGCATTATGCACTGGCATTTTCTTCCATGATATTGTTTCCTCATAATTGTAGTCAAAATCCGACATGCATCTAATTAGAATTTACGTCTGGCTTAGTAACTTACACTATTGTAGGAGAGGGTGATAGATCTCCAAGTGAGGTCAATGACTTGGTTGATGATAAATCTCCAAGTGAGGTCAACGACTTGGTTGACAAAAACGACCAAAGAAAAGTTAAAAAGGTCCGTTCACTAAAAGATGTGATGAGGGTCATTGAAAAGGCATCTTCTAAAATAAGTGTCACAGCTCATAATCTGCCACACAAAAACCAAAACCTTTCTCTAAGCAAGAAGAAAAAACTCCACTCTGAAGTTGAAGGTAATGGTCAGACTTCTCATACTCCTTGCTGAGAGATTCTATGTTCGAATAATTTGTAATTCAATGTCTTCTTAACATCTATAGTTCAAGCGTTCTTTAGGCCTCAGGGAGCCGGAAAGCAAAGAGATATGGTCCTCTCTCAGCGAGTAGAGATTTAGTTTCGAAGAAGCATGCAAAAGCTACTGGTAAGTCATCTCATCTTTGTGGACGACATACCTCTGTACAAGTGTGTGCTTTTACATTGTTAAAGATGATTGTTTCAACAAAAAAAGTTTGTTTGGTTGTATATATACAGGATCTTTTCCTCAGCCCCTACTGCCCGGGAACAGGAGGCCGGACTCCAGATGGGGGGGAATTAGTGTTCTCTGACATCTTGCACAAAGAGGATGGGAATGGCTAACACATTGATTAAAGAAAACATTTCATCAATGCTAGAAAGCAGGGATTCTTCACTCATGACCTGCCGCACCACAGGGCACTCGATTGTTGGGGATTCTTGTTAATGATTAATTCTGTGATTAGTCGAATATTTTATCACTTAACTACATGTAATAATTGTGTTACAAAATATTTATATTATAAATTGTACACCATATTGAACTTATTTATTTGATTATTTGGTTTAAATATAACTACTATTACCTGACGAGAAGAATCAACCCTCAACTCAGAATCATAAGAAGCAGTACTGCTTGAAGGATTGGCTGGAATCTGCATGAAATATATGCATAATATATATTTTTAATATATCAATATTTGCTCAATCCCCCAGCACCTAAATCTCACCAAGTATTATTTTCATAACCGCCATGTAGGTGTCTAAATAATCATGTAGTATCTCTTCTGACTGGGCCATTTTAAATCTCACCAAGTACTATTTTCATAAATCTCACCGAGTATTAATTTCAAGTCACTCAAAAAGCTACCAGGATGGGCATTTTCTACCATTTTTCCTATGAAATGGTCTTTGTTGTGGTTGGAGGTAAATCACAGTATTTATGAAAGTGGTGGATTTCTAGTTAATACAAAGAAATTGGCCACAATTATAAAATCCTTACGTAAAATTATTTCCTAAAAGTTAGTCTATTGGTGAATCGAACAACAACCATAAGTTATAAATAATAAGGATTTTTAGTGTCATGATTCTCATATCAATATGGTGATCTAATACTCAAAATTTTTTCATCACATTTTAAAATTTTATAACTCCTAAAAATATAATCAAAACTAGCTACTCTTCTAATGATATAAAATACTCAATAATAGTCCGATAAAACTAAATACAACTAAATAAACATAATTAATCAAATAATACTACTAACTCTTCGAATAAATTAAACATCTATTAATATCATAAATCATGAGCATAAGAATATAAGTGCGAAGAATACAATTTGAAAAAATAGCATGAAGTCCGGATGAATCCCATCAATCCTGCTTCCAATCTCCCTCTCAAGCGTATCTCTCTATTTTCTCACAAAAAATACAACATGTTTATAATAATCTATATACCATGATGTTGTCTTCTTTCTATAATCTCTAACAAAAACCCAAATATACAACAGTGTTAAAACTTTTATCTCACAAAGCTCTATTTAATTTCTAACACAAAGTTGATTTGGAATAGAAAGTATTGCACGAGACCCTCATAACACTACAACAATTCTGGGTATTTAAGACTAATTTTTAACACTAAATCAAAAATAAGCAACTTAAAAATTTTAAAAATTGTGGGTCATTTTTGCTCGCGTGAAAAGTTCAAAAATTGATTGAAAATTCAAAAATTGGTCGCAACTTCATATTTTCGACGTAAGTTTCATATAAGTGGGTCTCATGTGCCAATAGAATAATAAGCAACTTACGACATAATTTCCGTCATTTTTTGTTTTTAATTAGCTAAATATGTTAACTTACGTTGGTTATTTACGACGATTATGTCCGCAAAATTTATTATATTTTATTGATTTGCGCCTTAATTCTAGCGAATAAACAGAGTGAGTACGACGGAAGGTGGATATGTCGTAAGAACTGACGAGAACATATGACGAATTTTGATTTTCCGTCATAAATTTAGTGCTCCGCCTTTTCCGTCGTAGATGCCCGGAATTGTTGTAATGTAAAACGTCTGTCTGATCATCATCTTGGATAACAGTGACGACAAAGGGGTACTTACAGGTACCCATTCACACGAACAGGAACTCACAAGGGTGGAAGAGAAGGCATCATTTGGAGCAAGAGCCTCAACTTATGCTCGCAAGAAATAGAGAGATAATGCCTTCTTTTTGGACAAGGGTATAGAAATCATGATTTAAGTTCAAGACTAAAACTTAATTTTAGTTGAATTTGGGTATTACATTGTGAATGGATGAAAGTTCAAATTTTCGATTTGATGATGGTTGAAAATTAATTAATTGGAAGATTGGTTAAATCGAAATTTATACGTTACTATGTTTTAATATATATATATATATATATATATATGAGAAAAGTTATATGGAGACCATTTTTTTGGAGACCGTGGAGATCACTTATGTTTTGCATTCAAAACACTATAAAACACATTATTTTATGAAGTATGTTCTACAAATATGATGCATTCATCAAAATTGTTGAAGATCATCTATATTTTATAAGGAGATAATGTATGTTCGGCAAGTTGAACAAAATGTCCTGCAAACTAAACATATTTCGCAGAATAAAACATTTTGTAATGTTCTACATAAAAAACTTATATGATATTTAAGATTTAAATGAAATAATCATTTTGTACAAAATGATTCACAAAACTATTCGTTTTGCAATATTTTTATGCAATATTTTACTTGCATAAGTGGTGTCCACCGTCTCCAATAAAAGTGGTCTCCATAAAACTTATATATATATATATATATATATATATATATATATATATATATATATATATATATATATATATATATATATATATATATTATTGTTCAAACATCTTCATTTTGCTCATTTTTTAATAATAATATCATAAAGGAAGATTACATATTCATTTCTATAAATATATACTTCATTATTTGATAATTTTATCTTAACTTGACTATTTTGTTTTAGAATTTGTGGGTGGAAATAAGTACTCTTTATTTATTTATTCAATTCTGAATTTCGAAGATGAATTATTTCCAGAATTATTCAGGACTTAATTATTACATTAAATTAACTCAACTATATACTTGACTGGAAAACAGTAAATTAAAATTATTTATATTATCGAAATAATAACAATAATAAAATATAGTAAAACACTACCTTAAATAATATTTTAAATTTGTATAAAAATATGAGTGGTAAATATTAGTAGAAATATAAATGACCCAAAATTATCAAAAATACAAATTTTATTATCAATATTTGTGTGCAAAATAGGCAAAGATATAATCCTAACTATATGGTTCTTTGATGCCATTCTCTAAAATCTGCAAAATCACCATTAAACTAATTAGCCAACAACATATAAAACCAAAGAGAATAAATAATGCCGACAAGTGTATTTTAGTCATCACAAGTTTACAAGAATGAACATAAATAAGACACAAATCCAGAGTCCAGTAATTAGAACAAAATACAAATGTTTATCACTACATAACAAATTCAACCAAATACTAAATCACTTATGTAACCAAATCCCTTCAACATTCAGTCTTTGGTTGGTTGCTAATACCAACATCACCATCAGACACATCACACACATGCATTTTGGAACAAAATGGGGGTTCATCTAATATATATAGTGTCTCCCAGACCATCTTCATGGCAGACTTCATTGTAGTCTCGATTAGTGGACTTAAGCACAAAGGGAGACACATCTTCATGGAAGACTTCATTGTAGTCTCGATTAGTGGACTTAAGCACAACAGACCAGCTGGTATCGATTGGATCTTGAATATAAAACACTTGGCTCACTTGGTCTACAGAGATAAATTTGTCCTTTTTGTGGCCTCGTCGGGTGAAGTCCACTAGTGTAAAGCCGAGCTCATCAACTTTAATACCTCTGTCATTTGCTGCCCATTTACACAAAAACAATGATGCTGTGAATGCATGGTAATCTAGTTCCCATATTTCTTCGATTATACCATAATACGTCATTTACAGACACACTGTTGTTTTGAACAACCCTTTCATCATCTCACTGCTTTGTGAATTATTTGACCCCATTAACGACATATCCTTCATAAGACAGAACAGAGAAAGAGGGTTTTCCTGCCAACCATCTTGTTGTTTCGGAAACACCTTGAGCATTTCACATCATTTCAGTACTAACTTGCAGACAAAGTATTAGAAGCACTTTAATTATCAGACAATTTTGCACTAATATGATAAATAAATCGTAATTGATTAATATATGAGATAAGGAAGGAAACCTTTTCTTCAAACCAATCAGCAAACAACCGATTGTGCTCCTCCATTAGCCACTGAGCACTCTTTTTGTTCCTATAGATCTTTTTTAATTGCTCTTTATGCATCCTGAGAAAATATTAAACAATATAAGAACACAATTACCGAATGAATACTTAAGAATGAATGCATAAAGACATAATAAAAACTACTTACTTTATGTATGACTCAACTTCAGCATTATTGAAAAGAACATGCAAATGCACCTCATCCTTTTCCTTTTCCTCCACTGTTTTCATAGTCACGGAAGATAATGGCCCTGAAACCTTTTCCTCATCCTGTCGAAGACCAGCAGTCATGCAACTCTGTCTTACAAACTCAGTGCAAAATTCTATTGATTATTCTCCAAGATAACTTTCAGCTATACAACCTTCCGGATAAAAACGATTCCCTACATAACTTTTTAAAACTTCATTGAATCGTTCAAACGGAAACATCCATCTAAAAAAAACCGGTCCACATAAACGCAATTCCCTAACCAAGTGCACTGTAAGATGGATCATTATATTGAAGAATGAAGGGGGAATATTTTTTTAGCTCGCACAATGTCAACACCACATCAGATTGCAGTTTATCCAGTTTTGATACATCAACAACTTTGCAGCACAGAGAATTGAAGAAAAAGCGCAATCGTATTATGCTTACCCTAACATTCTTGGGAAGCACCGAACGAACTGCTACTAGAAGCAACTTTTGTAAGAGAGTATGACAGTCATGGGACTTCAGCTTAAATAACTTCATTTCAAGTGATACAGTTTTTTATATTCGACGCATGTCCATATGGAAGCGTCATATACATTTCGTTCTCCTTCTTCCCACAACTTCTTCAAATCATCAATAAGTTGTTGTAAATAGACGTCGAGATTATTACCTGGTTCGTGTGGGCCTGATACTAATATTGTCAACACCAAAAACTTTCACTTCATGCATAACCACGGAGGAAGGTTATATGTTGTTAAAACCACCGACCAACAACGACGCCTATTGTTCAAACCATTATTATGAGGGTTTATACTATCCACAACTAATGTCAAGCGTAAATTTCTTGCCTCACTACCAAACTCAGGCCACCTATAATCTATGTTTGTCCAAGAAGGAGAATCTGCTGGATGACGCATGAGGTCATCTTCGGATCGCCTTTTTGCATGCCAAGTCAGAAGCTCTGCAGTAGATTCAGATTTAAACATTCTTTTAAATCTAGGAATGATGGGGAAGTACCACATAACTTTAGGAGGCACATTAATTCTGATTTTACCATCCTTTTTAAGTTTTCAGCGAGATATATGGCACTTAGGACACTCAGAGGCCTCTTCATATATACCTCTATATAATATGCAGTCATTTGGACATGCATGAAATTTTATATACTCGAGTCCCAAGTCAGAGAGAGTCTTTTTTCCTTCATATGTACTACAAGGCAGAACATGATTTTTAGGAAGAAAAGAGCCAATTGTAGTTAATAGCTCAGTAAAGGCACTATCACTAACGCTGAACCTAGCCTTCCAGTTATGCATTTTCAACATTGACTCTAACTTAGTTGAATCACTTCCCTCAAATAAAGGTTGTTCAGCATCATCCACGAACCGTTTGAAATCATGTGATTCTCTATCATAATCACCCTTATCATATGATGCTTCACATATCTCAGCAGCCTCTGATGCAGGGCATGGGTTCGTGGCTGGACAAGTACTACCAATAGAGGACTTGTATCTCCTAGAAGAGTTTTCACCATGCCAAATCCCATAGCCTAAACTAAAACCATTTTCATATAGATGGCCCCTAATTATGTTTACCGGCAATTTTTTAAAATTAACGCAATGGGCCCGTGGATTGGGAATTAACTTGGGGTTTTTCCCAGTTCCTTCCGCATATACCAAAAACTCCTCCACCCCAATTTCATACTCTAATGAATCCCTATCTGCTTTGATCCATGATTTATCTATATTTTTCAAACAAGAGAGCTAATCAATTACCTGAGGAGAGAACTGAAGCAACTGCAAGAGGTTGAGTATTAGGTGCTTTGACTTTGAAAATTGGGTTTCTAAACCTTCGATTAGGCCTTCAACACCTTCGATTAGGGCTTGAGAAGCTTGGATTAGGGCTTTGAGAGCTCCAGAGGCTTCGATTAGGGATTCAACACTTCGATTAGGGCTTGCATAGCTTCGATTAGGGTTCTTCGACTCTAAGAAACGAGAGAGAGGCGGGGAGAGAGAAAAGCGGGGGGTGTTTTAATTTGAAATGTTTTGTCTGAATATTGAGTGATTGTGTTATTTTTTCTGATTTTGGGGTTAAAGGATTTGGGGGAACGAAAAGTTGATTAAGTACGGGAAATATTTGGGGAGAGGGACAAAACATGGGTTGCGCGCTGTTTTTGTTTTTAATTCAAACAAGATAGACATCTGTTCTTATATTAACTGATGTCAAAAATATCATAGACATCGAATAATTTTTGACCGATGTTAATACACTCTTTTACATGGTGGCCAAAGTCCACCGATGTTTATACCCTAATGTCTATTTTACTTTTTCTAGTAGTGTATGCATCCATAAAAAAACCACCAACACTAGGATTATCATCATCGTTACTTTAGTTAAATGGATAGTGATATTTTGGAACATTTGAACAACAACTATAATCCTCTTGTTAGTGGAATAGAGGTTTAAATGATGTTCGATCTAATAGAGTTAGATATAATGTGGTTTATTCTCAAGTTACATTAGCCTTTTGAGGAAAAAATTATAAGAAATAGGAGTGGTTGAAAGCACCGCTTGATGTTGGATGTGGCTACTTTCAAGGGTGGTGCTCCACTTTGTGGATGGACAATATTATGATTTTGGTACTTCTAATCTTTTTCGGAAAAAATTGATGGAGAATATGAAGTTTAAATTTAATCATATATAATTTTGTGTCCCTGTGTAAACTATACAAAGCTAAATTGTTTGCAGCAGGGTAGTCATGTGTCTTCAATAAACCCTAATTAATTTTCCATAACAACTCAGTCTTTGTAATTCAATTGGTATAATATTTCTTCTTCGTGAACTCATTCTTTATAATTCAATTCGTGTAAGATTTCTTCTTCAAGAACTCAAAAACTTTTTGTTATGATTTTCATTGTAAAGCTTTAGACTCAATTTGTAACCATCTAGTTGTTGTAGATGAGTGTTGATGTAAGTCTAGTCACAGCGGCGAGTTGTCAAGCAGGTACGAACATAGTTGACTATAATTCTTATTTTTGTTACCTAAGGTATTAATAAATGAATCGTAATTAAATTCAGTACTTTTTATTCAATTATAGATGTTATTGAGAAATAGAAAATTATATATCTTACCATGATTTGTTTTTCTGCAAGTGTGTTGATATCATTGAAAATATGTAAACAATGAAGATTATGCTCCAATTAATTCACAGGTATATGAGATAGATATGACAAAACAAAATATTTTTGTCCATTATTTTGTTGAATCTTATATATTACATGCTTCCTAGTAGTTTGTTGGCCAAAATTAAGATGGGTGGTTCAACATCTTCCTCCAAGGTTATGGACCGAATTCTATTTGAATACCCGACAACTCGATCTTTACCCTTAAGCTTGCTCTTTTTACAAAATAAAACAGTATTCATCTGCTACATCAAGAATGCAATAGTTTTTATTATCTAATTCACATTTGTTTTATTGTTATGTTTTAACATGATACCTTGGGACAGGTTCTTTAATTTTGAAAGAAATGCTTTCAAATTAAGAGCATTTCCAAGAAACTTAGGTCAGTGTAATATTAGAGCCACAAAAGATTCTTAAATGCTTTGTAAGAAATATAGAGCTTCCTCTCTTTCCTCTCAATCATAAAGAGTTCCTTCATGCTCATCACTATATAATACTTTAACTACAATTCTTACACTACTTCTTCAATGTCATAGTTGAAATATGAATAAACTATAAACTAATCATTTTGTTAGTTTGTTCGAATTTAATATATAATCTAACCAATTAAAGCCTGGTCTGAATCATTTAAATTTGTTTGTCTGTTTGAATTCAATATTAAATTTGAACAAATAAGGCCTCATTTTAATTCCATACTACCATATGTAACATGTGATAGTTAATTAGTACTTACTTAGCAGTTATGAAATATGCTGGATGCATACTATTATTTTTTTTGACAAATTATCTAATCTGTGTGGTCAGAGGATACGTGGCTGAAATGAGCAATACAGACCCTAAGGCTTGCATTCCCTTTGATGGTATCCGGATAATATTTGTATTCAAGAACTCTACCTCAAAGTCTTCTCATATTACTGTTATTATTTAACATGATACTTTGGACGGGTTGTTTAATTTTGAAAGAAATGCTAGTAAATCTCTTGTTGAGAGCATTTCCAAGAAACTTTGATACAAGCTTAACCAATGTACTAACTTACAAGGACTTATCTAATTTATATTATTTATAGGGAGAGAAGTCGAAGACTCTTGTAGATCCTCCGAGGCCATAAACATGGTTGGAAATGATGGTGAAAGAGAATTCTTATATACTTCTCCGCTGGAACTATTGGCTACTGTGGCAGAAACTGTATCTCATCAGCCTACACTGCAGGAAACCTGTCCCCGACCAAATGTAGAAAAAGATTCTTCATTTGAGAGAATAACTGCAGGTAGAAGTAATTTTATTTCCTGCATCTAAGCATTATGCACTGGCATTTTCTTCCTTGATATTGTTTCCTCATAATTGTAGTCAAAATCCGACATGCATCTAATTAGAATTTACATCTGGCTTAGTAACTTACACTATTGTAGGAGAGGGTGATAGATCTCCAAGTGAGGTCAATGACTTGGTTGATGATAAATCTCCAAGCGAGGTCAACGCCTTGGTTGACAAAGATGACCAAAGAAAAGTTAAAAAGGTCCGTTCACTAAAAGATGTGATGAGGGTCATTGAAAAGGCATCTTCTAAGATGTGCACTGGTAATGGTCAGACTTCTCATACTCCTTGCTGAGTCATTCTCTGTTCAAATAATTTGTAATTCAAATTTCCTTAACATCTACAGTACAAGAGTTTGTTAGGCCTCAGGGGAACCGGAAAGCAAAGAGATCTTGTCCTCTCTCTGTGAGTAGAGTTTAGTTTTGAAGAAGCATGCAAAAGCTACTGGTAAGTCATCTCATCGTTGTTGACATACCTCTGTACAAGTCTGTGCTTTTACATTTTTAAAGATAATTGTTCCAACAAAAAACGTTTGTATGGTTATATACAGGATCTTTTCCTCAGCCTCTATTGCCCGGGAACAGGAGGAGGACTTCAAATGGGGGGAAATGAGGGTTACTGTCGCGTCAAGCAAAAAGAGGATGGGAATGGCTGACACATTGATTACAGACAACATTTCATCAATGTAACCGTTGGGCCACCTGATGGATGGTCATGTCATTTAGATGTTGTCCATAACCAAAAGATAATAGCAAGTAGATTGTTACAATCAACGGAGTGAAAGTATATAGGTTATGAGTTTTTGTATCAGGGTAATTAATCTATTATGAAGTAATTTATATAATTATTGTCTTACAATAAAACAAATGCAGATAAAGGCAAGATTTCAGTTGAATTTAAATGTAATGAAGAATAAATAATGACTGACAGACACACACTTTTATATAGTTGGGCTCGTTGGAGTCAGAAATTTTGGAGTCTTTGAAGACCCATTCCATCACCCATGGATTAAAATAAGAGGAACACGGAGATGAGGGACAAGTGGATAATATTTTTAATTTAAAACTATAATTTACCATTGTATACAATTTCCAAGAGAATATATTGCATTGCAACTCAATTACAATTACCGGGTGTTTCTTCCTCCCCTCTGAAAACCGTTACAATTCAATATTAATACCTCACAGTTTCTCCTCCTAAATCAAATCAAAACAAAAAGGAAAGGACAGTTGTAAGCAAGACAACAAATATAAGTTCTTGAATAACCAACAAAGATGATTTCCAACATTGGAGAACAAGAACAAACAGGATATAACCCCTTTCAGATATAGTCGACACAACTCGAACATATAGTGAAGACAACTATGACTTGCAAGACACAGAAATAATTTATAGATAAGCATGTTAATTGAATTGTGAAGAACATAATAATCGCCATCGATTTATACGGTAGAAAATAAGTATAGTGATTATTCAATCAGAACATTGTGTTAAAAAAAATAACGGTAGTTAGATTATAACAAAATTAATGGCCCAGACGGAAGAATTCAATACTCCAAAATCATGTGGTCTCCACTGAACTTAAACTTATATATCTCTTTTCGACAATCAAAAATTAATGTAATATGTTTTCTAAATTAAAAATGCATAGTGACGTGTACTGACATGCATCATATCATTTCAGATTGAAGGTGGGTTACCCATTGTTAGGAATATGTGATGCTTGATGATACAAGGTATTTTATTCTTACTTAGAATAAAATTGCATGTAGCTGATCAATTGGTAGCATGCTAAGACAGTATCAATTGATCAGATTGACCCATCAACGGCTGATGAGGTATTGTAACAAAGCTGGAGCATTTTAGCAGTTGATGTAAAATAATGTGTACTTTTAGATTAGCAGTTGATCTATCAACGGATGTTTAGATAGGGTGACATAATTTGAAAATATGAGAAGTCATGTAATCTATTCAAGTGAAGTGAAGATCGATCGGTAATTTAAAGCATCAATGGCTATTTGGAAAGAAGATTATCAACTGCTACATCAACATCATCATTATCCCATAACTCAAAGAAGACAATCAACTGCTATTTCAGTGTATCATCAATTGATGATATTAGCAATTGATTATCAGCAATTGACAGCTGCAAGTCAGGGAAAAGACAAAGTCCACATGGGTTGATGTGACAGATGCTGCACCAGCTTTGGAAGCTAAACCAAAAGGAGTTTAGTCAAATATTGAGAACCTCGAAGCCTACCATTTCTGGCAAAGCAACAAGAATTTCAAGCTGCCAAATGCAGTATCAAGTCCAAGAAATTCTATATTTGTACTAGCTAGAAAGTGTGTAGGAAAATACTTTTACAGACTAGTTTTGTTTGTAGTAGTATATATTCACTTTGTAATTTCACATTTCAAAGTATCAAACACCAAGAACTGAAGAGCAAAGTATTAGAAAAAGTTAGCAAGAAATTGTAAGCTTCTGCTCTTCATTCTTTGTAAGCAGCCAAGTATTTTTACTTGGAAGGTTCTTGATATAAAAATCTCTCAGGTGGATCAAACAATCCACCTGAAATTTTTAAGATCCTTGTTCTTTAAATTTCTGTTTTAGCTTTTATATTCTCTTGTATTTTGAATATGATCTGCTATGCAAAAAGATATTGAATTTTTTGTAGATTGTATTCAACCCCCCTTCTACAATCTAACTTATTATTTGAATTGTCTGAATAACAATTGGTATCAGAGCGAGGCTTCTAACATACAAGAAGTTTTAGATCCCAAAGACAATCAACAATGGGAAGAAGAGATGAAGGAGTCAAGATTCCAATGCTGGTCAAAGAACACTACTTTCATTGAAAAGTGAAAATGAGGATGCATCTACTCTCCTTGGATCCTAGCTACATCAACTGTATTGAGAAAGGACCACATGTTCCAGTTAAGATCAACTCTGCCCTGAGACTTGATGGAAGTGAAGCTGAAGATGTTGAAGTGCCTAAAAATCCTTCTGAGTTCACTGAGGAAGATGAGAAAGAAGTGCACAAGGATAACAAGGCTATGAACATTCTGTTCAATGGTATTGATGATGACATGTTTGATAGTGTTATCAACTGTCCAACTGCAAAGGAAGTATGGGATACCATTCAAACCTTATGTGAAGGCACTGATCAAGTTAGGGAAAACAAAATGCAGCTGTTTGTTCAACAGTATGAGAGCTTTCACTCTAAATCTGGTGAATCTCTAAATGATTTGTTTAACAGATTTCAAAAACTGTTAAATGGATTAAAGTTGTATGGTAGAATCTACATGGTCAAGGATTCAAATCTCAAATTCTTGAGAGCTTTACCTAGAGATTGGAAACCCATGACTGTTGCTCTAAGACAGGCTCAGAATTTTAATGAATACTCTCTTGACAAATTATATGGTATTCTTAAAACATATGAGCTTGAAATACAGCAAGATGAAGAACTGGAAAAGAACTCCAAAAGGGAGAAAACTGTGGCTCTTGTGGCAGAAAAGGAAGAGGAAGAGGAGAACACATTAAAGTCTGTGATTGCTGGAAAGACATCAAGCAGCTCTGCTTGTGATGGAAAGAAGGATGATGGAAAGAAGAAAGGAAAAGTCATTGAGGAAGATGAAGAACCTTCAGCTCAAGATGAGCTAGATGATCTTGATGAACATCTAGCATTTCTTGCCAGAAAATTCTCCAAACTCAAATTCAAAAGAAATGCTGTCAGCTCTAGACCATTCAACAGAGGAAATCAATCTAAACCATCTGGTATGGTTGATAGATCAAAATTCAAATGCTTCAACTGTGGTCTACCTGGACATTTCTCCAATGAGTGTAGAAGACCTTCTGCTGAAAAGAAAGGATCCTCCTCAGAGAATGTAGACTACAGAAGAAAATATTTTGATCTACTCAAGCAAAGCAAGGAAATGGCATTCATAACTGAGGATGGTGACTGGGCTGCTGATGAAGGTGATTCTGACACTGAGGAGCATGTCAATTTTGCCTTGATGGCAATTGGAGATGATGCTGATTCTTCCACCACCAGCAATGGACAGGTAAAAACAACCAACACAGCTGATCTCACTAAATCTGAATGTAAACAAATCATTGATGACATGTCTAATGAAATCTATAACCTTAGAGTCTCTCTTAAATCTCTAACAAAAGAAAATGTTAGAATTAAAGGGACTAATGATTTGCTTGCTGAGAGAAATGGAAAGCTTGAAACTGAATTAATCCAAATGGATAAATTCAAAAAGGCTTCTGAGCTTGCCAAGGATGAGTTGTTGGCTGTTCTAAAAAGAGAAGAGACTCTCAAAAAGCAATTGGAAAGAGAACAAGAGATTATTGCTAAATGGAAGGACTCTAGGAATGTTCTTGAGAACATGTGCTCCACACAAGTTCTTGAGGAAACTTGTAAAAGTGCCTGGAGAAAGAACAAAAAAATGTTGGATGAATCTGATCTCTTAGTGGATAGTGATCATCCATTGATAGATTCTCAATCAATGGATGAAAGCTATCCATCAAAGAATCAAACAGCAGTTGATGGAAACAAACACAAAAAGTTGGATAAAAAATATGGGCCCATCAATAAGAACTTTGTGAAGGAATCTGGTAGTTCCAAGAAAATTGAAAAAGAAGGAATTGGTCATGGTGAAGAAATAATGGAAGTTGGAAAAGGGAAGAAGAAGAGTTCTAGGAATGGCAAAGTTGGGATCAACAAAAAGAATGATTACACTCCTGACAAACATGCTGTCAGAAAAAACTGTTCCAAATGTGGTAGTGTTAATCATCTTGCTGTTAACTGCAAAAATGCTCTATCTGATCATTGCATGTCTAATTCTATGATGAACTCTCACATGTCATACATGCCTATGTTTCCTCCTACCCCCATTCAATATGCTAATATGCCTTTCATGTCTAATCCATTCTTTAATGCTTTTAACATGTCTGCCATGCCCAATTATCATGATAGTATGAATCATGCTTATACAAATCAATTTTCTGTGAACTCTACTAATGTTGGTTCCTCTAAATCTGCTGTGATGCCTAAAGTTAAGAAGATTAACTCTGAGGGTGAAGTTGTTTCTAAACCATCTAAATCCAAAGAGAATAACTCTTCTAAACCTAAGGTTGTGTCTAACAAAACTGGACCCAAGACTGCTTGGGTACCAAAATCAACTTAAATTGTCTTGAATCTGTGCAGGGAGGTAGAAAGAATCTGTGGTATCTTGATAGTGGATGCTCAAGACACATGACTGGAGATTCTACCCTGCTCAGCAATTATGAGGAGAGAGCTGGCCCAAGTATAACCTTTGGAGATGACAGCAAAGGATTCACCTTGGGATATGGCATAATTTCAAAAGGGAATGTCATCATTGACAATGTTGCACTAGTGAAAGGGCTTAAGCACAATCTGCTTAGCATCAGTCAACTATGTGACAGAGGACATCAAGTTTGGTTCTCAACAGAAGCCTGTGTTATCTCTGATAAGAAAGATAACAAAGTGGTTTTAACTGGAAATAGAAAAGGCAATGTCTACAAAGCTGATTTCAACTCAACAAGTGCAGATTCTCTTACTTGCTTATTCAGCAAAGCAAGCTTGGATGAGAGTTGGCTGTGGCATAAGAAATTATCTCATTTAAACTTCAAAGCTATGAATGATCTTGTGAGAAAAGATCTTGTTAGAGGACTGCCAAAGTTGGAATTTTCCAAGGATGGTCTGTGTGATGCTTGCCAAATTGGAAAGCAAAGAAAGTCCTCTTTCAAAAGCAAACTAAAATCATCAATTGATAGACCTCTACAGCTTCTACATATGGACTTGTTTGGACCAGTCAACATAATGTCCATTTCAAAGAAGAAGTACTGTCTGGTGATTGTGGATGATTTTACAAGATTTACTTGGACTTATTTTCTTCACTCCAAGGATGAAGCAAGTGATATCATCATCAATCATATCAAGATAGTTGACAACATTGATCCAGGAAGAAAAGTTTCAAGGATCAGAAGTGATAATGGGACTGAGTTCAAAAACTCTGTAATGAAGAGTTTCTATGAAGATAAAGGAATTAACCATGAGTTCTCTGCTGCAAGAACTCCTCAACAAAATGGTGTAGTTGAAAGAAAGAACAGAACTCTTATTGAAGCTGCTAGAACAATGCTTGAAGAATCAAAGTTGCCTACTTATTTTTGGGCTGAAGCTGTTAACACAGCATGTTATACTCAAAATATCTCTTTGATCAATCAAGCACAAGGATTGACTCCCTATCAATTGTTCAAAGGGAAGAAGCCAACATTAAACTTTCTGCATGTCTTTGGATGCAAATGTTTTGTGTTAAGAAATCAAGGTAAAAATCTTGGTAAATTTGAAGCAAAGGCAGATGAAGGAATATTTGTTGGATATGCTGCTGGAAAAGCCTATAGAGTTTATAATTTAAGATTAAACATTGTTATGGAATTCATCCATGTGATGTTTGATGACAAGAAAATACAAGGCTTAGATGATGAAGGATTTCATGATGTTCTTCAATTTGAAAATGAATCTGAAGGAATAATTGAACTGGAAAGTGATGATGATGACTACTTTGAAAGGGTAAATTCTGGTGTAATTCCTCCATCAACTGGTAATAATTTACCCAATACCAGAACATCAGTTGATGTAACTCAATCTACATCAATGGCTAATGATTTATCCAATACTAGTTCATCAATGGCTGGTAATTCCAGGTCCATACACTTAGGGGGAGCCTCTCAAAATGAAACTGACTTTACAAATGAAGCCAGTTCATCCAGATCAAATCTTCCTCCACAAACGAAATGGACAAGAGATCATCCCTTTGAGCTTATTATTGGAGATGCTACTGCTGGTGTCAAAACAAGAAGAGCTACTATGGATGAATGTCTCTACAGCAGCTTCCTCTCTCAGGAAGAACCTAAAAAGGTTGAAGAAGCCCTTCTTGATCCTGACTGGATTTTAGCTATGCAAGAGGAGCTGAATCAGTTTGAAAGGAACAAAGTGTGGAAGCTGGTACCCAAACCCAAAGATAGAGCAATTGTTGGTACAAGATGGGTATTCAGAAATAAGATGGATGAAAATGGTGTGGTGACAAGGAACAAAGCAAGACTGGTTGCTAAGGGATACTGTCAAGAAGAAGGAATAGATTATGATGAGACATTTGCTCCTGTAGCCAGACTTGAAGCCATAAGAATCTTTCTTGCTTATGCTGCTCATGCTAATTTCAAAGTCTATCAAATGGATGTCAAGAGTGCTTTTCTAAATGGTGAGCTTGAAGAGGAAGTTTATGTAAGTCAGCCACCTGGTTTTGAAGATCCAAATTTTCCAGAATTTGTATATCTTCTCCTGAAAGCTCTCTATGGACTGAAGCAAGCACCTAGAGCCTGGTATGACACCTTATCACAGTTTCTTCTTGAGAATCACTTCACAAGAGGTACTGTTGATAAGACATTATTTTATAGAAATGTTAATGGTTCTAGTATACTTGTTCAGATTTATGTGGATGACATTATATTTGGTTCTACAGATGAGAAACTTTGTAAAAAGTTTGCCAAGCTAATGCAAAGTAAATATGAAATGAGCATGATGGGAGAATTGACTTATTTTCTTGGTTTGCAAGTCAAACAAGTGAGTGATGGCATATTTATAAGTCAAACTAAATATGTCTATGACTTATTGAAAAAGTTTGATCTTATAAATTGCTCAACTGCTAAAACTCCCATGGCCACTGCCACTAAACTTGAATTGAATACTAAGGAAAAGAAAGTGGACATTTCAAGTTATAGAGGCATGGTTGGTTCTCTTTTATATTTAACAGCCAGTAGACCTGATATAATGTTTGCCACATGTCTTTGTGCTAGATTCCAAGCTGATCCTAGGGAATCTCATTTAATAGCAATTAAAAGGATTTTCAGATATCTCAAGGGTACTCCAAATCTTGGCATTTGGTACCCTGGAGATTCTGGCTTTGATTTAATTGGTTTTTCAGATGCTGATTATGCAGGGTGTAGAATTGACAGAAAAAGCACCACTGGCACTTGTCAATTTCTAGGAAATAAACTAGTCTCTTGGTTTAGCAAAAAGCAAAACTCAGTTTCTACATCAACTGCAGAAGCTGAATATATTGCAGCTGGCAGTTGTTGTGCACAGATTCTGTGGATGAAAAATCAATTGGTTGATTATGGATTGACTATTTCCAAGATTCCTATTTTCTGTGACAACACAAGTGCCATTGCCATAACAGAAAATCCAGTGCAGCACTCAAGAACAAAGCACATTGACATAAGGTATCACTTCATTAGGGAACATGTAATGAATGGAACTATTGAACTTCATTTTGTTCCCAGTGAAAAGCAGCTAGCAGATATTTTCACCAAGCCACTTGATGAATCTACATTCTCAAGATTAGTAAGTGAACTTGGTATGTTAAATTTCTCTAGTTAATATTTTACCTATTTTATGCAGCCTGTGATAAGTGACAAATAGGATATTGAATTATCCTTCTCCATTTATCCACTATCGATCGCTATTTTAGCCATTGATAGTTTGTCACATATCACTGGATAAGTAAATACAATTTTGACATATCGATGGCTCTTTTATTTAGCCATTGATATGTTAAAATAGCAATCGTCTGTTCCCAATTTAATTATCGATCGGTATATACATACGTATATGTATATATCAATCGGTGACGCTTGGCTACTTTTGAACGGTTACTTTATTTACTTTTACTGAGAGTATAAATAGTTTGTCTTTAATTTCATTTCTCTTTTCACCTGCATTTGCAAACTCTTAACTCTCCTTCTCTCTCAACTCCTACAAGCCCTAATCTTTTCAAAAGCATTCTCATGGCGCCTATTGTCAAAATCACAAGTCAAACTGGGTTCGTCTATGAGCAGAACAATCATGTAGCCTACGTGGACAAAGATGGGAAACATTCTGCAGCTTTTAATACCATGATGGATTTCATCAAGGAGTGTAAGTTTTCATATGCCATGCTTCATGCTCCAACTATCTTCTGAGAGATTGTTGAGCAAATGTGGACGTCTGGAAGGTATGACTCAACCTCCAAAACTCTGTCTGTTTCTATCAATGGTACTAGCTACAATATTAATGGTGAGACTGTTAGGGCTGCTCTTAACTTGCCTAGGAACTCTTCTGATAGATTACCTAGTGATAATGAAATTGTCAGCATGCTTAGGAATATGCACTATAATGGTGATTTATCCTGCTTAGGACAAATTCTTAGGCGTTATATGTGAAAAGAGTGGAGTTTTCTGTGTGATTCCTTTATCAAAGTCTTTTCTGGTAAAGTTTCTAATTATGATGCTTTCACAATGTCTATGCAATCCATGTTCTACATGCTTATGACAGATGATTACTTTAACATTGGTGATTTAGTATTATATGAAATTGTTGCTAAATTGGGTCCTCATGAAGGAAGACCCAATAATATTTATTTTGCTAGATTCTTGATGATCATTGCTAATCATCTAGTCAAGGATTTAGTGATTGCACAGCCAGAAAACAGGTTGGACTGCTGGGTGCAAAGCAAAAGAGTCTGTGGTGATCTGATGAGGATACTTGCAAATGATCAAGTACCCTTGTCATTTCCATCACTGATGCAGGTACCCTCTATTCCTATCACTTCTTCCAATCCTCAATCTTCTTCTACTTCCAGTACAGCAATGGAAGTTGTACACCCCCAACTTCCTACCCAAGCTGTCAAAACTAAGAAAACTTCTAAGTCCAAATCCAAGAAAACCACCTCTGGTGTCTCTCAAAAGATACCAGTTGTAACAACTTCTTCACAACCTGAGGGGAGTGTGAAGGTGGTAAGTGGTGAGGGGAGGGGTGATCATCAAAGAAGCCCCCAGAATAAGGAAGGAGAGGTGAGTGATGTCCAGCCAAGCCATCCCACATCTTCCCAAAAAGATGCGGTGATTAACATGGAAGCAAACTCATTACTAGTGACATCTTCTCAACAAGGTGCCACTATTGAAAAGAGCTCTCCTCCAAGAGCACAGAACAAAAGGGGAAGGGACACTGACCAAACACCTCCCAAAACCTTCACTAGGAGAAACAAGAAAAGGGCACTTGACACACACTCCACTGTACAGTCCAAAATCACAGATTTTGTGACAATACAGACCACTTCTCAAATTCAGATTGATGTGGCTCCAATAAATGTGGAGTCACAGTCCCCTCCTGTTGAAACACTCTCTCCAATCTCAGATTTTCATATGGAGGATGTTGATCTACTATACAACATCCCCCACCCAAATTCTCCAACTCTGTTCTTGGAGAAGTCAATCTCTGAAATTGGTGATCATCCTTCACAGGATTTGTTGGGTCATCAATCAATTTCTTCTGTGACTACTAGTGAAGTTGTGGAATTACCAAATCCATCACTCTTCACAGATTCACTAGTTGTCACTATTGATGCATCAACTGCTAATGCATCAATTGCTAATTCTTTCACATCATCGATCGGTATTTCTCACCAATCGGTAAGTGCAGTTCTGTCAACGGCTGTGCTTGACAGCAATCAGCCGTTGATGAATGACAATGTAGCATCAATGGTTATTCCTCAGCCATTGATAGAAGAAGTTCCACTGGCAGATGCAACTCAATTAGATCATCTTGCTGTCACAAGAGCTGTCAGTGAAGAACTTATCATTGTTACTGCACTTTTAGGTCTGAGAGAAAGTGAGTTAGTGGAGAGGCTGTCTTGCAGACAGGCAAAAGGAGAGGCTGAGAGTGAGAGGCTGGGAACTTCTTCCTCCCAGGCAAAAGGAGAGATTGTGGGTACCACCTTAGATGGTGAAGGTGAGTGTGTGGTGAGCCAGGGTGAGACCCTGATGCAAGAATATAGAGATTATGAGAGAAATGCAGGTACAGAAGAAACAAGGATGGATTCTGCTGTGGACCCCTTGGATGCCTCTACATTCACCCATCCAGTGTCAGCCTATCAAATTATGGCTGGCCAATCCAATGTCCTAGCAGAAGAAACTTTGGGGTTGCTTCACACATCTGAAGCACTGGAGAGAGCAAAAATTGCACATGCTGCTGTTCCTAAAGGCATGCTCTCTACACATGGTGATTCTAAATATGATGACTCCCTGGCTGATGAAGATGATGATGAAGATGAAGAAGTAGCTGGGCCTTCAGAAATGCCAGATTGGGTGTTCAGCCAAAACTTCAATTTTGGTGACACTAAGATGGAAATTCTAAGGCAATATAAGAGAGCAATGGAGTGGGCTGAAGATGAAGATCCAATGAAGAAAACTCTCTCTATGTTTGTGAAGGATAACTTGAGACTTCACAAATCTCATCTTACTCAACTCAGACAAGAAATTGGAGATCTTCATACTGCAGTCTCTGATGTTAAGAAAGATAATGAGAAAAATCTGGATGCTAGAATGTCTTATGACACAATGGCCAACATAAGATCCAAGTTGCATCAAGAATCTCCACTTGCTGCCTCTATTGATGCTCTGGACAAAAGAGTATCAGATGTTGAGTGTCAACTCAATCAAGTTCTTATCAATCAAAACACTCAACAGAATTTACTTCTTACTCTCCTCCAAGCTCAGAACATCCCAATTCCCAGTGATGTGCTTGTTGATTCCAAAAAGCGGGAGAAGTCTTCAAGAGCAGTCACTTCTACTTCTACCTCTCTCACTGTTCCTGTCTCTGTCTCTGATATTTCTGCTACACCACCATCAACCACCATCTCTGAAAATCTGCCTCTACCCTCCAAAGAACAATTGCCTACATCTGAGGGGGAGCCACTATCTAAGGGGGAGCAACTTGCCCCTGTGTCAAAATCCAAAGCCCCTCCAGTTGAAAGGAAGAAGAAGCCACCAAAGAAAACTAAGACTGTCACAGTCAAGAGCATAAAATGTCAAGGTGAGGCATCTTCTGTGAATGAGTTCAAGCCTTGCCTGATTGATCCTCCATCCCCAACAAAGCCACATGGTAAGAACAAGCTAGCTACAGATTTCCCAATGCCAAAATCAGATAAGTCTAAGCTACTTGGTCTTGCCATTCACATGGGAAAATTTGGCAAGAAGTGGGATGAGACTGAGGAAGAAAAGAAAGAGAGAGAGAATGCTGAAAAGGAGAAGGCTGAGCAAGAAGCCAAAGATCTTGCAGAAGGGAAGCCTGTTAAGCCAAAGCTAGTTGTTGGAAATTAGATCAAGACTTTGTGTGGAGATCAGAATTTGCCTACATTACAAGGAACAATCAAGTTATATGTGTGCCTCCTGGACACCCCTTGTATGCTAAGGCCAAAGAAGAACAGGAAAGAACTCAAGGGCACTCTGCAAATAAAGATGCAGACATTGAAAGATTTGCTGCAGAATTGCTGCAAGAACTTGGAGAAGAAGTTGGTGATTTGGCTGATAAGTCTAACATTGCTATTCAGCAACAAATTCTGGATGAAGCCAAGAAAAATATGGAAAAGAAGGCTAAAAAGAAGGTCAGGGCTGGTGTGAAGAAAAATGTACCAAACTTGACTGTGATACATGAAGAAGAAAAAGTTAAGTCTCCAAGACAAGATCCACCTCCTGCTTCTACTGCTCAATCAGAACCTCTCATAAATCCAGAAGAGCTAAAAGAAGAACCTGTAGAGTTTGACATCTCATCCATGAATTTTCCAAAAATCTTTGTAACTAAAGAGGATGAGCTGGCAGACTCTCTAAAGCCAAGGAAAAACCAAACTGGAGGTAAAGCCAAACACATGCCTAGTAACATCAAAAAGAAAGGAGGAAATCCTAAAAGGCATGATCCAGTTGGACCTATTCAAGTTAAGCCTCCCTCAAGAGAAGTGGTGATCCCTCCTGTGCCAGAAATTGTCAAGGTTCCTAAATCTTCTTTTGCTTATGCATTTCATATCAGTGAACAGCCTCCAATCAATCTGTATCTGAATGAATTGCAAAGTGTGAAGGCCTTGACAAGGACAAAGAAGCTTCCAGAAAGGTTGGAATTCCACTACTCACCTCAAACAAAAATTGTGTGGCCACTAGAAAGGATCTTGGATCAGGATTACAATGATTTGAAGACAGTATACATGAAGCTGGACAACAGAACTTCATACTCACAGGGAATCAGAAGTGAAATTCTCAAAAGAATTGAAGATATAAGGAAGAAATGGAATAAACCTTCTGATCTCCCCTTAAGACTGTCCCTTCCTAATACTGGTAGCTGCATTCACAATCATCCCTCAAGACTGATGACTTTTAGAGATGATCAAGGCATTAAAAGATTTTTCAGATTAAAAGATCATGCTAGAAATGCTGATATAGACATCTTGAGGGCAATGCAGAACAAACTCAACTCTAAGATCACTGAAGAGGCCAAGTTCATTGAAGATCTAGAGAGGGAGATCAACAAGAAATTGTCCAAACAGAAGAAAAGGAAACAATGAATATCTGCTCAGTCTAGAGGAGCAAAAATCCAATCCTTGTAAAACTCCTATCTTTCAGCAATTTAAACTTTCTTTCAAATACAAAGATATCTGTTTTTCTTATTATGTGTTTTGTAATCATCAAGCACCTCAAATTTATATCTGAAATTCCTACAGATATAAATAGGGGGAGATTGTTAGGAATATGTGATGCCTTATGATACAAGATATTTTATTCTTACTTACAATAAAATTGCATGTAGCTGATCAATTGGTAGCATGCTAAGACAGTATCAATTGATCAGATTGACCAATCAACGGCTGATGAGGTATTGTAACAAAGCTGGAGCATTTTAGCAGTTGATGTAAAATAATGTGTACTTTTAGATTAGCAGTTGATCTATCAACGGATGTTTAGATAGGGTGACATAATTGTAAATATGAGAAGTCATGTAATCTATTCAAGTGAAGTGAAGATCGATCGGTAATTTAAAGCATCAATGGCTATTTGGAAAGAAGATTATCAACCGCTACATCAACATCAACATTATCCCATAACTCAAAGAAGACAATCAACTGCTATTTCAGTGTATCATCAATTGATGATATTAGCAATTGATTATCAGCAATTGACAGCTGCAAGTCAGGGAAAAGACAAAGTCCACATGGGTTGATGTGACAGATGCTGCACCAGCTTTGGAAGCTAAACGAAAAGGAGTTTAGTCAAATATTGAGAACCTCGAAGCCTACCATTTCTGGCAAAGCAACAAGAATTTCAAGCTGCCAAATGCAGTATCAAGTCCAAGAAATTCTATATTTGTACTAGCTAGAAAGTGTGTAGGAAAATACTTTTACAGACTAGTTTTGTTTGTAGTAGTATATATTCACTTTGTAATTTCACATTTCAAAGTATCAAACACCAAGAACTGAAGAGCAAAGTATTAGAAAAAGTTAGCAAGAAATTGTAAGCTTCTGCTCTTCATTCTTTGTAAGCAGCCAAGTATTTTTACTTGGAAGGTTCTTGATATAAAAATCTCTCAGGTGGATCAAACAATCCACCTGAAATTTTTAAGATCCTTGTTCTTTAAATTTCTGTTTTAGCTTTTATATTCTCTTGTATTTTGAATATGATCTGCTATGCAAAAAGATATTGAATTTTTTGTAGATTGTATTCAACCCCCTTCTACAATCTAACTTATTGTTTGAATTGTCTGAATAACACCCATTATCCAGAACCTCTACTGTTACTTGAAATGAAGATCGATGAATTTACAGATAAAAGTAAGCATTCAATATATTTATAATATTATATATTTTTTACAAATATTTTTTAAATATATTAATTTTGGCATATAAAATATACATCACTTATCTAATTAAAGATCAATTATAAAAATAATTTGAATTATATAAATGTATGATATATTTAATACATAAATACAGTTGTTATATTTAAATTAAATGACCATGAATGACCAAGTAAAACATGACTAACATCCTTAACAAACCTTATATATCAACTAAAATATAGAGATTTTCAATATATACAGTTTATATCAAGATGTGAATGTTAGTTATAAATAATACTTAACTGCTTATCAAAAGTTTTTCTTACAATTTAAAATTTACAATTATAATTAATATTAAATGGATTGTTGTAGTGATATTATTCTTGTTTTCATATTTAATAAACAATTATATATATAAGAGTTTTTTTTAATAGTAACATTACTTATTGCTCGTTAATTTAATTTTACTACCTAAACACATTTTATATCATTTAATTTAAAATAAAATTTTATTGAATATGTAATATTCACGTGAATTTCTAATGCTAGCAACATTATAATACACTATTTATATTAATTTTATTAACTCTCGAATAATTACAGTTGTATCTATATTAAAATTACAATGACATGAATATTAAATTATTCGAACAAAACTAGACACTTCGATAATAATTTTAAAGTGTTATTTATTTTAAATTATTAGAATTATATCATCCTAACCGTTAAAATCCTAGAAGGATCTAGAATGAGTAATGGATGGCTAAAATCATGAGTACAGTAGCTTAAATCCAGGATAATAATAATTTTAAAGTGCTATTTATTTTAAAGTATTAGAATTATATCATCCTCACCCTTAAAATCCTAGAAGGATCTAGAATATGTAATGGACGGCTAAAATCATAAGGACAATAGCTTAAATTTGAGCATTTCTCTGTATGTCCTGTATTGTGTAAAATATACAAACCTAAATCGTGTGCAATTGAGGGTAGTCATCTTTCTTCAACAACCCCTAATTGATTTTCCATAACAAATCAATCTTTGTAATTAAATTCCTGTAAGATATCTTCTTCTGAGAACTCATAAACTTTTTGTTACGATTTTCATGGTAAAACTTTAGACTCATTTTGTAACCATCTAGTTGTTGTAGATGAGTGTTGATGCAAGTCATGTCACAGCAGCGGGTGAGAATGGGGAAGGAGATGTCCATGATGTTTGGTTGTGGAGCAGGTATATGAACATAGGTCACTATAATTTTTATTTTATTTTTCGCTAAAGAGATTAATACATTAATAGTAATAAAATTTTCATCCAAAGTACTTTTTATTCAATTACAGAGGTTAGTGAGAATTAGAAAATTACATATCTAACCATGATTTTTTTTTTTGCAAGTGTGTTGATATCATTGAAAACTTTGTAAACAATGAAGATTATGCTCCAATTAATTCAGAGGTATGTGAGATAGATATGACAAAACAAAATATTTTTGTCCATTTTATCATTGGATGTTATATATCACACGCTACTAGTAGTCTGCTGTCATAATTAAGATGGGTGGTTCAAGATCATCTTCTTCCAAGGTTATGGACCACTTCTATTAATTGAATACCCGGCAACTGGATCTTTACCCTTGAACTTGGTCTATTTACAAAAGAAAACAGTATTCATGTGCTACATTAAGCATGTAATAATTTTCATTATCTTAGTATCTGTTTTATTATTATTTTTTAACATGATACTTGGGGACAGGTTTTAATTTGGAAAGAAATGCTAGTAAATCTCTTGTTGAGAGCATTTCCAAGAAACTTATGATACATGCTCTTTATAATACAATTGGCTAGTGTAATATTAGAGCTACAAAAGATTCTTGAATGCTATATAAAAAATATAGAGCTATTTTTCTCACATTGAATTCATTTGTCATGCAAAATTTTGTAGACCCAAAGAGAGCGAGGAGAAAAGGAGGCTGGCCAGTTAGAGACCGAAAATCTCCATACTCAAAATGAGGCTCTCCTCTTAGAGAACGAGAAGCTCCGTGCTCGATATCCTGATTATGAGACTCTCTCGTTAGAGAACCAGAAGCTCCATGCTGGATATCCGGACAACAAGGCTCTCCTATAAGAGAACCACAAGCTCCGTGCTGAAAAAGCGCACATGCTTGCAGAAGCTCAAAGGAGAAGGCGCTGATCGGGGTAAAGGACCACTCATCGAAGAAAATAACCATAATTTTGCGCCAGTGGAAATAAGAAAATGTTAAAATTAATTTTGCCTTTATTGTTAGACTAATATTTGTACATTAATTTCAACTTAAAACATTGTTCTCACTCGATTTGTTCACTTTTTTTATAATAATTTTTCGATTTTTGTGTGCAGTCAAAAAAGCGTAAATTACCGGTAGCAAGTAATTATCCGGCTGACTCAATCAATATAGTCGCTCCGCCAAGGCAATGAGTAGAACATCTTGTACTTTCAGTTGTAGAGGAGCTGAATTAAAGTAATGGAAAATGTTGCAATCATTTCGGAGTCCTGTCAGTGCTGATGACTCAACTAGGAGGCTCATAGTTGAAGCTTCGGGCCATACAGATACCGTCTCACTCCATCTGAAACAACTGCTCAATATTCTCATGGATGGATGTAATATTGTTACATGTAACTAATAAGTTGTTTACAAATAGTTACATGGAACTTGTATACAAATTTTGGTTGGTTTAATATTCTATTATCCAAAATTAGCTACATTTGTACTTCTCCTCACCCAAAAATCAACCTGAACCCTCTCCTCACCCAAAAATCAACCTGAACCCGCGAAAGACTACAGTGTGCCAGGTCCCAAGAAAACTACATGATCCGTGGCGAAGACCTAAAGCTGAGAGGAAGAGAAGACGTTTGTCAAGTTTTGTGTGATTGTTTTCATTATGTATGTGTGCGCTGTATCTTAGCATTTGTGCTATCTTTTTTCTATTTTCCGACTTATCACATATATCCAGTTTTTTTTCCCAAAATCTTTTTTATTCATTAGATAGAACATTTTTTTCTCGTGCTTCTGATTTACAAGATCAAGATTGTTGTAAGAAAACTACAAAAGGGTTTACACAGTAAAACTAAAATTGCTAGAAGTTATACATAACAAATTATACTAGACAATGAAAAATAACTATTTGTGCAAAGTTTCTACTATGAACTTGTCCCTCTACTGAAAATTTGTTATGGTTCTCAATTCAACACATATGTGGCGTCTGTTCTATTTGAAGCTGCATTGTTTTTCGACAAACCGATTATGAAAGAACAATACATTACATATAATTAATTGGCTTTTAATGGTAAAAGTCTCGAGTGACCTATGCATCCATAAAAAAACCACCAACACTAGGATTATCATCATCGTTCCTTTACTTAAAATGGATCGTGATATTTTTGAAACTTTGAACAACAACTATAAACCTCTTGTTAGTGGAATAGAGGTTTATATGATGTTATAATAGAGTTAGATATAATGTGGTTTATTCTCAAGTTACATTAGCATTTTGAGAAAAAAATTATAAGAAATGGGAGTGGTTGAAAGCACCTCTTGATGTTGGATGTGGCTACTTTCGAGGGTGGTGCTCCACTTTGTGGATGGACAATATTATGATTTTGGTACTTCTAATCTTTTTTGGAAAAAAGTGATCGAGAATATGAAGTTTAAATTTAATCAAATATAATCTTTTGTCATAATATTTTTTTGATCTCGAATACCCTTCTAATCAAAATTTACTACTATTATTTTTGGCATGCTCAAGGATAGGGTCACAAAAACTACAAAAAAGATACAAATGATGAAGGAATAATTTCATACATCGACTACAAGCTAGGGACTAGTTTCAAAATTTATGATATCATGAGAAAGATTGAAATTTTTTGATTAAATATAAAATAATTTTTATATTCTTAATCACCTTGTAATTAAAAAAACTTAAATACTTATCACTCATTTTTTATTTAATATATGTTAAGTGTTTTTATTTGATTGTTGTAATGATATTATTCTTGTTTTCGTATTAAATTTTAATAAACAATTATATAAAAAACTAGTATTTTTGAAAAGGGAACATTACTTATTGCTCTTTAATTTAATTTACTACCTAAATAACATTATATATCATTTAATTGAAAATAATATTTCATTGAATATGTAATATTAATGTGAATTTCTAATGCTAGCAACATTATAATGCACTATTTATATTAATTTTATTAACTATCTAATAATTATAATTTAATCTATATCAAAATTATAATGAACATGAAAATTAAATTATTTAAAAAAAATTAAACACTTCAATAATAATTTTAAAGTGTTATTTATTTTAAATTATAAGTTCTATCATCCTAACCCTTAAAATCGTAGTACGAATGTGTAAAGGACGGCAGAAATCATAAGTACAGTAGCTTAAATTTCAGGATTTCTCTATTGTCTCTGTGTAAACTATACAAACCTAATTTGTGTGCGGCAGGGTACTCATTCTTTGTAATTCAATTCCTATAAGATTTCTTCTTCGTGAACTCATTCTTCGTAATTCAATTCATGTAAGATTTCTTCTTCAAGAACTAAAAAACTTTTTGTTATGATTTTCATTGTATAGCTTTAGACTCGTTTTGTAACCATCTAGTTGTTGTAGATGAGTGTTGATGTAAGTCTAGTCACAGCCGCGGGTTGTGGAGCAGGTACCAACATAGTTGACTATAATTCTTATTTTTGTCACCCAAGGTATTAATAAATGAATCGTAATTAAATTCAGTACTTTTTATTCAATTATAGATGTTATTGAGAAATAGAAAATTATATATCTTACCATGATTTGTTTTTCTGCAAGTGTGTTGATATCATTGAAAACTTGGTAAACAATGAAGATTATGCTCCAATTAATTCACAAGTATATGAGATAGATATGACAAAACATAATATTTTTGTCCATTTTTTTGTTGAAACTTATATATTACATGCTTCCTAGTAGTTTGTTGGCCAAAATTAAGATGGGTGGTTCAACATCATCTTCCTCCAAGGTTATGGACCGACTTCTATTTGAATACCCGGCAACTCGATCTTTACCCTTAATCTTGCTCTGTTTACAAAATAAAACAGTATTCATCTGCTACATCAAGAATGCAATAGTTTTCATTATCTAATTCACATTTGTTTTATTGTTATGTTTTAACATGATACCTTGGGACAGGTTCTTTAATTTTGAAAGAAATGCTTGCAAATTAAGAGCATTTGGTCAGTGTAATATTAGAGCTACAAAAGATTCTTAAATGCTTTGTAACAAATATAGAGCTTCTTCTCTTTCCTCTCAATCATAAAGAGTTCCTTCATGCACATGACTATATAATACTTTAACTACAATTCTTACACTACTTCTTCAATGTCATAGTTGAAATATGAATAAACTATAAACTAATCATTTTGTTAGTTTGTTCGAATTTAATATCTAATCTAACCAATTAAGGCCTCGTCTGAATCATTTAAATTTGTTTGTCTGTTTGAATTCAATATTAAATTTGAACAAATAAGGCCTCATTATGATTCCATACTACCATATGTAACATGTGATAGTTAATTAGTAGTTACTTAGCAGTTATGAAATATGCTGGATGCATAATATTATTTTTTTTGACAAATTATCTAATGTGTGTGGTCACAGGATACGTGGCTGAAATGAGCAATATAGACCCTAAGGCTTGCATTCCCTTTGATAGTATCCGGATAATATTTGTATTCAAGAACTCTACCTCAACGTCTTCTCATATTACTGTTATTATTTAACACGATACTTGGGACGGGTTCTTTAATTTTGAAAGAAATGCTAGTAAATCTCTTGTTGAGAGCATTTCCAAGAAACTTTGATACAAGCTTAACCAATGTACTAACTTACAAGGACTTATCTGATTTATATTATTTATAGGGAGAGAAGTCGAAGACTCTTGTAGATCCTCCGAGGCCATAAACATGGTTGGAAATGATGGTGAAAGAGAATTCTTATATACTTCTCCGCTGGAACTATTGGCTACTGTGGCAAAAACTGTATCTGATCAGCCTACACTGCAGGAAACCTGTCCCCGACCAAATGTAGAAAAAGATTCTTCATTTGAGAGAATAACTGCAGGTAGAAGTAATTTTTATTTCCTACATCTAAGCATTATGCACTGGCATTTTCTTCCTTGATATTGTTTCCTCATAATTGTAGTCAAAATCCGACATGCATCTAATTAGAATTTACATCTGGCTTAGTAACTTACACTATTGTAGGAGAGGGTGATAGATCTCCAAGTGAGGTCAATGACTTGGTTGATGATAAATCTCCAAGCGAGGTCAACGCCTTGGTTGACAAAGATGACCAAAGAAAAGTTAAAAAGGTCCGTTCACTAAAAGATGTGATGAGGGTCATTGAAAAGGCATCTTCTAAGATGTGCACTGGTAATGGTCAGACTTCTCATACTCCTTGCTGAGTCATTCTCTGTTCGAATAATTTGTAATTCAAATTTCCTTAACATCTACAGTACAAGAGTTCGTTAGGCCTCAGGGAAACCGGAAAGCAAAGAGATCTTGTCCTCTCTCTGTGAGTAGAGTTTAGTTTTGAAGAAGCATGCAAAAGCTACTGGTAAGTCATCTCATCGTTGTGGACATACCTCTGTACAAGTCTGTGCTTTTACATTGTTAAAGATAATTGTTTCAACAAAAAACGTTTGTATGGTTATATACAGGATCTTTTCCTCAGCCTCTATTGCCCGCGAACAGGAGGAGGACTTCAAATGGGGGGAAATGAGGGTTACTGTCGCGTCTAGCAAAAAGAGGATGGGAATGGCTGACACATTGATTACAGACAACATTTCATCAATGTAACCGTTGAGCCACCTGATGGATGGGCATGTCATTTAGATGTTGTCCATAACCAAAAGATAATAGCAAGTAGATTGTTACAATCAACGGAGTGAAAGTATATAGGTTATGAGTTTTTGTATCAGGGTAATTAATCTATTATGAAGTAATTTATATAATTATTGTATTACAATAAAACAAATGCAGATAAAGGCAAGATTTCAGTTGAATTTAAATGTAATGAAGAATAAATAATGAACAAACACTTTTATATAGTTGGGCTCCTTGGAGTCAGAAATTTTCGAGTCTTTAAAGACCCATTCCATCACCCATGGATTAAAATAAGAGGAACACAGAGATGAGGGACAAGTGGATAATATTTTTAATTTAAAACTATAATTTACCATTGTATACAATTTCCAAGAGAATATATTGCATTGCAACTCAATTACAATTACCGGGTGCTTCTTCCTCCCCTCTGAAAACCGTTACAATTCAATATTAATACCTCACAGTTCCTCCTCCTAAATCAAATCAAAATAAAAAGGAAAGGACAGTTGTAGTACTACCAGCAAGACAACAAATATAAGTTCTTGAATAACCAACAAAGATGATTTCCAACATTGGAGAACAAGAAGAACAAACAGGATATAACCCCTTTCAGATATAGTCGACACAACTCGAACATATAGTGAAGACAACTACGACTTGCAAGACACAGAAATAATTTATAGATAAGCATGTTAATTGAATTGTGAAGAACATAATAATCGCCATCGATTTATACTGTAGAAAATAAGTATAGTGATTATTCAATCAGAACATTGTGTTAAAAAAAATAACGGTAGTTAGATTATAACAAAATTAATGGCCAAGACGGAAAAATTCAATTACTGTTATTATTTAACAAGATACTTAGGACAAGTTCTTGAAGTTTGAAAGAAATGCTAGTAAATCTCTTGTTGAGAGCATTTCCGAAAAACTTTGATACAAGCTTAACCAATGTACTAACTTACGAGGACTTATATGATTTATATTATTTATAGGGAGAGAACTCGAAGACTCTTGTAGATCCTCCGAGGCCATAAACATGGTTTGGAAATGATGGTGAAAGAGAATTCTTATGTACCTCTCCGCCAGAACTATTGGCTAGGGTGGCAGAAACTGCATCCGATCATCCTAAACTGCAGGAAACCTGTCATGGATCAAATGCAGAAAAAGATTCTTCATTTGAGCGAATAAAACTGAAGGTAGAAGCCATTTTATTTCCTACATCTAAGCATTATGCACTGGCATTTTCTTCCATGATATTGTTTCCTCATAATTGTAGTCAAAATCTGACATGCATCTAATTAGAATTTACGTCTGGCTTAGTAACTTACACTATTGTGAGGTCAATGACTTGGTTGATGATAAATCTCCACGTGAGGTCAACCACTTGGTTGACAGAAACGACTAAAGAAAAGTTAAAAAGGTCCGTTCACTAAAAGATGTGATGAGGGTCATTGAAAAGGCATCTTCTAAAATCAGTGTCACAGCTCATAATCTGCCACACAAAAACCAAAACCTTTCCCTAAGCAAGAAGAAAAAACTCCACTCTGAAGTTGAAGGTAATGGTCAGACTTCTAATACTCCTTGCTGAGAGATTCTATGTTCGAATAATTTGTAATTCAATGTCTTCTTAACATCTATAGTTGAAGCGTTCTTTAGGCCTCAGGGAGCCGGAAAGCAAAGAGATATGGTCCTCTCTCAACGAGTAGAGATTTAGTTTCGAAGAAGCATGCAAAAGCTACTGGTAAGTCATCTCATCTTTGTGGACGACATACCTCTGTACAAGTGTGTGCTTTTACATTGTTAAAGATGATTGTTTCAACAAAAAAAGTTTGTTTGGTTGTATATATACAGGATCTTTTCCTCAGCCCCTACTGCCCGGGAACAGGAGGCTGGACTCCAGATGGGGGGGGAATGAGTGTTCTGTGACATCTTGCACAAAGAAGATGGGAATGGCTAACACATTGATTAAAGACAACATTTCATCAATGCTAGAAAGCAGGGATTCTTCACTCATGACCTGCCGCACCACAGGGCACTCGATTGTTGGGGATTCTTGTTAATGATTAATTCTGTGATTAGTCGAATATTTTATCACTTAACTACATGTAATAATTGTGTTACAAAATATTTATATTATAAATTGTACAGGATATTGAACTTATTTATTTGATTATTTGGTTTAAATATAACTACTATTACCTGATGAGAAGAATCAACCCTCAACTCAGAATCATGAGAAGCAGTACTGCTTGAAGGATTGGCTGGAATCTGCATGAAATACATGCATAATATATATTTTTAATATATCAATATTTGCTCAATCCCCCAGCACCCAAATCTCACCAAGTCTTATTTTCATAACCTGCTTGTGGGGATTGCGCCATGTAGGTGTCTAAATAATCATGTAGTATCTCTTCTGACTGGGCCATTTTAAATCTCACCAAGTACTATTTTCATAAATCTCACCGAGTATTTATTTCAAGTCACTCAAAAAGCTACCAGGATGGGCATTTTCTACCATTTTTCCTATGAAATGGTCTTTGTTGTGGTTGGAGGTAAATCACAGTATTTATGAAAGTGGTGGATTTCTAGTTAATACAAAGAAATTGGCCACAATTATAAAATCCTTACGTGCAATTATTTCCTAAAAGTCAGTCTATTGGTGAATCGAACAACAACCATAAGTTATAAATAATAAGGATTTTTAGTGTCATGATTCTCATATCAATATGGTGATCTAATACTCAAAAACTTTTCCATCACATTTTAAAAATTTGCAACTCCTAAAAATATAATCAAAACTAGCTACTCTTCTAATGATATAAAATACTCAATAATAGTCCGATAAAACTAAATAAACATAATTAATCAAATAATACTACTAACTCTTCGAATAAATTAAACATCTATTAATATCATAAATCATGAGCATAAGAATATAAGTGCGAAGAATACAATTTGAAAAAATAGCATGAAGTCCGGATGAATCCCATCAATCCTCCTTCCAATCTCCCTCTCAAGCGTATCTCTATTTTCTCACAAAAAATACAACATGTTTATAATAATCTATATACCATGATGTTGTCTTCTTTCTATAATCTCTAACAAAAACCCAAATATACAACAGTGTTAAAACTTTTATCTCACAAAGCTCTATTTAATTTCTAACACAAAGTTGATTTGGAATAGATAGTATTGCACGAGACCCTCATAACACTACAACAATTCTGGGTATTTAAGACTAATTTTTAACACTAAATCAAAAATAAGCAACTTAAAAATTTTAAAAATTGTGGGTCATTTTTGTTCGCGTGAAAAGTTCAAAAATTGATTGAAAATTCAAAAATTGGTCGCAACTTCATATTTTCGACGTAAGTTTCATATAAGTGGGTCTCATGTGCCAATAGAATAATAAGCAACTTACGACATAATTTCCGTCATTTTTTGTTTTTAATTAGCTAAATATGTTAACTTACGACGGTTATTTACGACGATTATGTCCGCAAAATTTATTATATTTTATTGATTTGCGCCTTAATTCTAGCGAATAAACAGAGTGAGTACGACAGAAGGTGGATATGTCGTAAGAACTGACGAGAACATATGACGAATTTTGATTTTCCGTCATAAATTTAGTGCTCCGCCTTTTCCGTCGTAGATGCCCAGAATTATTGTAATGTAAAACGTCTGATCATCATCTTGGATAACAGTGACGACAAAGGGGTACTTACAGGTACCCATTCACACGATCAGGAACTCACAAGGGTGGAAGAGAAGGCATCATTTGGAGCAAGAGCCTCAACTTATGCTCGCAAGAAATAGAGAGATAATGCCTTCTTTTTGGACAAGGGTATAGAAATCATGATTTAAGTTCAAGACTAAAACTTAATTTTAGTTGAATTTGGGTATTACATTGTGAATGGATGAAAGTTCAAATTTTCGATTTGATGATGGTTGAATATTAATTAATTGGAAGATTGGTTAAATCGAAATTTATACGTTACTATGTTTTAATATATATATATATATATATATGAGAAAAGTTCTATGGAGACCATTTTTATTGGAGACCGTGGAGATCACTTATGTTTTGCATTCAAAACACTATAAAACACATTATTTTATGAAGTATGTTCTACAAATATGACGCATTCATCAAAATTGTTGAAGATCATCTATATTTTATAAGGAGATAATGTATGTTCGGCAAGTTGAACAAAATGTCCTGCAAACTAAACATATTTCGCAGAATAAAACATTTTGTAATGTTCTACATAAAAAACTTATATGATATTTAAGATTTAAATGAAATAATCATTTTGTACAAAATGATTCACAAAACTATTCGTTTTGCAATATTTTTATGCAATATTTTACTTGCAGAACATAAGTGGTGTCCACCGTCTCCAATAAAAGTGGTCTCCATAAAACTTATATATATATATATATATATATATATATATATATATATATATAGATTATTGTTCAAACATCTTCATTTTGCTCATTTTTTAATAATAATATCATAAAGGAAGATTACATATTCATTTCTATAAATATATACTTCATTATTTGATAATTTTATCTTAACTTGACTATTTTGTTTTAGAATTTGTGGGTGGAAATAAGTACTCTTTATTTATTTATTCAATTCTGAATTTCTAAGATGAATTATTTCCAGAATTATTCAGGACTTAATTATTACATTAAATTAACTCAACTATATACTTGACTGGAAAACAGTAAATTAAAATTATTTATATTATCGAAATAATAACAATAATATAATATAGTAAAACACTACCTTAAATAATATTTTAAATTTGTATAAAAATATGAGTGGTAAATATTAGTAGAAATATAAATGACCCAAAATTATCAAAAATACAAATTTTATTATCAATATTTGTGTGCAAAATAGGCAAAGATATAATCCTAACTCTATGGTTCTTTGATGCCATTCTCTAAAATCTGCAAAATCACAATTAAACTAATTAGCCAACAACATATAAAACCAAAGAGAATAAGTAATGCCGACAAGTGTATTTTAGTCATCACAAGTTTACAAGAATGAACATAAATAAGACACAAATCCAGAGTCCAGTAATTAGAACAAAATACAAATGTTTATCACTACATAACAAATTTAACCAAATACTAAATCACTTCTGCAACCAAATCCCTTCAACATTTAGTCTTTGGTTTGTTGCTAATACCAACATCACCATCAGACACATCACACACATGGATTTTGGAACAAAATGGGGGTTCATCTAATATATAGTGTCTCCCAGACCATCTCCATGGCAGACTTCATTGTAGTCTCGATTAGTGGACTTAAGCACAAAGGGAGACACATCTTCATGGCAGACTTCATTGTAGTCTCGATTAGTGGACTTAAGCACAACAGACCAGCTGGTATCGATTGGATTGGATCTTGAATATAAAACACTTGGCTCACTTGGTCTACAGAGATAAATTTGTCCTTTTTGTGGCCTCGTCGGGTGAAGTCCACTAGTGTAAAGCCGAGCTCATCAACTTTGATACCTCTGTCATTTGCTGCCCATTTACACAAAAATAATGATGCTGTGAATGCATGGTAATCTAGTTCCCATATTTCTTCGATTATACCATAATACGTCATTTACAGACACACCGTTGTTTTGAACAACCCTTTCATCATCTCACTGCTTTGTGAAGTATTTGACCCCATTAACGACATATCCTTCATAAGACAGAACAGAGAAAGAGGGTTTTCCTGCCAACCATCTTGTTGTTTCAGAAACACCTTGAGCATTTCGCATCATTTCAGTACTAACTTGCAGACAAAGTATTAGAAGCACTTTAATTATCAGACAATCTTGCACTAATATGATAAATAAATCGTAATTGATTAATATATGAGATAAGGAAGGAAACCTTTTCTTCAAACCAATCAGCAAACAACCGATTGTGCTCCCCCATTAGCCACTGAGCACTCTTTTTGTTCCTATAGATCTTTTTTAATTGCTCTTTATGCTACCTGAGAAAATATTAAACAATATAAGAACACAATTACCGAATGAATACTTAAGAATGAATGCATAAAGACATAATAAAAACTACTTACTTTATGTATGGCTCAACTTCAGCATTATTGAAAAGAACATGCAAATGCACCTCATCCTTTTCCTTTTCCTCCACTATTTTCATAGTCACGGAAGATAATGGCCCTGAAACCTTTTCCTCATCCTGTCGAAGACCAGCAGTCATGCAACTCTGTCTTACAAACTCAGTGCAAAATTCTATTGATTATTCTCCAAGATAACTTTCAGCTATACAACCTTCCGGATAAAAACGATTCCCTACATAACTTTTTAAAACTTTATTGAATCGTTCAAACGGAAACATCCATCTAAAAAAACCGGTCCACATAAATGCAATTCCCTAACCAAGTGCACTGTAAGATGGATCATTATATTGAAGAATGAAGGGGGGAATATTTTTTTAGCTCGCACAATGTCAACACCACATCAGATTGCAGTTTATCCAGTTTTAATACATCAACAACTTTGCAGCACAGAGAATTGAAGAAAAAGCGAATCGTATTATGCTTACCCTAACATTCTTGGGAAGCACCGAACGAACTGCTACTAGAAGCAACTTTTGTAAGAGAGTATGACAGTCATGGGACTTCAGCTTAAATAACTTCATTTCAAGTGATACAGTTTTTTATATTCGACGCATGTCCATATGGAAGCGTCATATACATTTGGTTCTTCTTCTTCCCACAACTTCTTCAAATCATCAATAAGTGGTTGTAAATAGACGTCGAGATTATTACCTGGTTCGTGTGGGCCTGATACTAATATTGTCAACACCAAAAACTTTCACTTCATGCATAACCAGGGAGGAAGGTTATATGTTGTTAAAACCACCGACCAACAACGATGCCTATTGTTCAAACCATGATTATGAGGGTTTATACCATCCACAACTAATGTCAAGCGTAAATTTCTTGCCTCACTACCAAACTCAGGCCACCTATAATCTATGTTTCTCCAAGAAGGAGAATCTGCTGGATGACGCATGAGGTCATCTTCGGATCGCCTTTTTGCATGCCAAGTCAGAAGCTCTGCAGTAGATTCAGATTTAAACATTCTTTTAAATCTAGGAATGATGGGGAAGTACCACATAACTTTAGGAGGCACATTAATTCTGATTTTACCATCCTTTTTAAGTTTTCAGCGAGATATATGGCACTTAGGACACTCAGAGGCCTCTTCATATATAACTCTATATAATATGCAGTCATTTGGACATGCATGAAATTTTATATACTCGAGTCCCAAGTCAGATAGAGTCTTTTTTGCTTCATATGTACTACAAGGCAGAACATGATTTTTAGGAAGAAAAGAGCCAATTGTAGTTAATAGCTCAGTAAAGGCACTATCACTAACGCTGAACCTAGCCTTCCAGTTATGCATTTTCAACATTGACTCTAACTTAGTTGAATCACTTCCCTCAAATAAAGGTTGTTCAGCATCATCCACGAACCGTTTGAAATCATGTGATTCTCTATCATAATCACCCTTATCGTATGATGCTTCACATATCTCAGCAGCCTCTGATGCAGGGCATGGGTTCGTGGCTGGACAAGTACTACCAATAGAGGACTTGTATCTCCTAGAAGAGTTTTCACCATGCCAAATCCCATAGCCTAAACTAAAACCATTTTCATATAGATGGCCCCTAATTATGTTTACCGACAATTTTTTAAAATTAACGCAATGGGCCCGTGGATAGGGAATTAACTTGGGGTTTTTCCCAGTTCCTTCCGCATATACCAAAAACTCCTCCACCCCAATTTCATACTCTAATAAATCTCTATCTGCTTTGATCCATGATTTATCTATATTTTTCAAACAAGAGAGCTAATCAATTACCTGAGGAAAGAACTGAAGCAACTGCAAAAGGTTGAGTATTAGGTGCTTTGACTTTGAAAATTGGGTTTCTAAACCTTCGATTAGGCCTTCAACACCTTCGATTAGGGCTTGAGAAGCTTGGATTAGGGCTTTGAGAGCTCCAGAGGCTTCGATTAGGGATTCAACACTTCGATTAGGGCTTGCATAGCTTCGATTAGGGCTCTTCGACCCTAAGAAACGAGAGAGAGGCGGGGAGAGAGAAAAGCGGGGGGTGTTTTAATTTGAAATGTTTTGTCTGAATATTGAGTGATTGTGTTATTTTTTCTGATATTGGGGTTAAAGGATTTGGGGGAACGAAAAGTTGATTAAGTACGGGAAATATTTGGGGAGAGGGACAAAACAGGGGTTGCGCGCGGTTTTTGTTTTTAATTCAAACAAGATAGACATCTGTTCTTATATTAACTGATGTCAAAAATATCATAGACATCGAATAATTTTTGACCGATGTTAATACACTCTTTTACATGGTGGCCAAAGTCCACCGATGTTTATACCCTGATGTCTATTTTACTTTTCTAGTAGTGTATGCATCCATAAAAAAACCACTTACACTAGGATTATCATCATCGTTACTTTAGTTAAAATGGATAGTGATATTTGGAACATTTGAACAACAACTATAATCCTCTTGTTAGTGGAATAGAGGTTTAAATGATGTTCTAATAGAGTTAGATATAATGTGGTTTATTCTCAAGTTACATTAGCCTTTTAAGGAAAAATTATAAGAAATGGGAGTGGTTGAAAGCACCGCTTGATGTTGGATGTGGCTACTTTCAAGGGTGGTGCTCCACTTTGTGGATGGACAATATTATGATTTTGGTACTTCTAATCTTTTTCGGAAAAAATTGATGAAGAATATGAAGTTTAAATTTAATCATATATAATTTTGTGTCCCTGTGTAAACTATACAAAGCTAAATTGTTTGCAGCAGGGTAGTCATGTGTCTTCAATAAACCCTAATTAATTTTCCATAACAACTCATTCTTTGTAATTCAATTGGTATAATATTTCTTCTTCGTGAACTCATTCTTTATAATTCAATTCGTGTAAGATTTCTTCTTCAAGAACTCAATAACATTTTGTTATGATTTTCATTATAAAGCTTTAGACTCATTTTGTAACCATCTAGTTGTTGTAGATGAGTGTTGATGTAAGTCTAGTCACAGTGGCGAGTTGTCGAGCAGGTACGAACATAGTTGACTATAATTCTTATTTTTGTCACCTAAGGTATTAATAAATGAATCGTAATTAAATTCAGTACTTTTTATTCAATTATAGATGTTATTGAGAAATAGAAAATTATATATCTTACCATGATTTGTTTTTCTGCAAGTGTGTTGATATCATTGAAAATATGTAAACAATGAAGATTATGCTCCAATTAATTCACAGGTATATGAGATAGATATGACAAAACAAAATATTTTTGTCCATTATTTTGTTGAATCTTATATATTACATGCTTCCTAGTAGTTTGTTGGTCAAAATTAAGATGGGTGGTTCAACATCTTCCTCCAAAGTTATGGACCGACTTCTATTTGAATACCCGGCAACTCGATCTTTACCCTTAAGCTTGCTCTTTTTACAAAATAAAACAGTATTCATCTGCTACATCAAGAATGCAATAGTTTTCATTATCTAATTCACATTTGTTTTATTGTTATGTTTTAACATGATACCTTGGGACAGGTTCTTTAATTTTGAAAGAAATGCTTTCAAATTAAGAGCATTTCCAAGAAACTTATGAGACAAGCTCTTTAAAATAAAAATGGTCAGTGTAATATTAGAGCCACAAAAGATTCTTAAATGCTTTGTAAGAAATTGTTTTATTGTTATGTTTTAACATGATACCTTGGGACAGGTTCTTTAATTTTGAAAGAAATGCTTTCAAATTAAGAGCATTTCCAAGAAACTTATGAGACAAGCTCTTTAAAATAAAAATGGTCAGTGTAATATTAGAGCCACAAAAGATTCTTAAATGCTTTGTAAGAAATATAGAGCTTCCTATCTTCCTCTCAATCATAAAGAGTTTCTTCATGCTCATCACTATATAATACTTTAACTACAATTCTTACACTACTTCTTCAATGTCATAGTTAAAATATGAATAAACTATAAACTAATCATTTTGTTAGTTTGTTCGAATTTAATATATAATCTAACCAATTAAAGCCTCGTCTGAATCATTTAAATTTGTTTGTCTGTTTGAATTCAATATTAAATTTGAACAAATAAGGCCTCATTATAATTCCATACTACCATAAGTAACATGTGATAGTTAATTAGTACTTAGTTAGCAGTTATGAAATATGCTGGATGCATACTATTATTTTTTTTTGACAAATTATCTAATGTGTGTGGTCAGAGGATACGTTGCTCAAATGAGCAATACAGACCCTAAGGATTGCATTCCCTTTGATGGTATCCGCATAATATTTGTATTCAAGAACTCTACCTCAAAGTCTTCTCATATTACTGTTATTATTTAACATGATACTTTGGACGGGTTCTTTAATTTGAAAGAAATGCTAGTAAATCTCTTGTTGAGAGCATTTCCAAGAAACTTTGATACAAGCTTAACCAATGTACTAACTTACAAGGACTTATCTGATTTATATTATTTATAGGGAGAGAAGTCGAAGACTCTTGTAGATCCTCCGAGGCCATAAACATGGTTGGAAATGATGGTGAAAGAGAATTCTTATATACTTCTCCGCTGGAACTATTGGCTACTGTGGCAGAAACTGTATCTGATCAGCCTACACTGCACGAAACCTGTCCCCGACCAAATGTAGAAAAAGATTCTTCATTTGAGAGAATAACTGCAGGTAGAAGTAATTTTTATTTCCTACATCTAAGCATTATGCACTGGCATTTTCTTCCTTGATATTGTTTCCTCATAATTGTAGTCAAAATCCGACATGCATTTAATTAGAATTTACATCTGGCTTAGTAACTTACACTATTGTAGGAGAGGGTGATAGATCTCCAAGTGAGGTCAATGACTTGGTTTATGATAAATCTCCAAGCGAGGTCAACGCCTTGGTTGACAAAGATGACCAAAGAAAAGTTAAAAAGGTCGGTTCACTAAAAGATGTGATGAGGGTCATTGAAAAGGCATCTTCTAAGATGTGCACTGGTAATGGTCAGACTTCTCATACTCCTTGCTGAGTCATTCTCTGTTCGAATAATTTGTAATTCAAATTTCCTTAACATCTACAGTACAAGAGTTCGTTAGGCCTCAGGGGAACCGAAAGCAAAGAGATCTTGTCCTCTCTCTGTGAGTAGAGTTTAGTTTTTAAGAAGCATGCAAAAGCTACTGGTAAGTCATCTCATCGTTGTGGACATACCTCTGTACAAGTCTGTTCTTTTACATTGTTAAAGATAATTGTTTCAACAAAAAACGTTTGTATGGTTATATACAGGATCTTTTCCTCAGCCTCTATTGCCCGGGAACAGGAGGAGGACTTCAAATGGGGGGGAAATGAGGGTTACTGTCGCGTCAAGCAAAAAGAGGATGGGAATGGTTGACACATTGATTACAGACAACATTTCATCAATGTAACCGTTGGGCCACCTGATGGATGGGCATGTCATTTAGATGTTGTCCATAACCAAAGATAATAGCAAGTAGATTGTTACAATCAACGGAGTGAAAGTATATAGGTTATGAGTTTTTGTATCAGGGTAATTAATCTATTATGAAGTAATTTATATAATTATTGTTTTACAATAAAACAAATGCAGATAAAGGCAAGATTTCAATTGAATTTAAATGTAATGAAGAATAAATAATGACTGACAGACACACACTTTTATATAGTTGGGCTCGTTGGAGTCAAATTTTGGAGTCTTGAAGACCCATTCCATCACCCATGGATTAAAATAAGAGGAACACAGAGATGAGGGACAAGTGGATAATATTTTTAATTTAAAACTATAATTTACCATTGTATACAATTTCCAAGAGAATATATTGCATTGCAACTCAATTACAATTACCGGGTGTTTCTTCCTCCCCTCTGAAAACCGTTACAATTCAATATTAATACCTCACAGTTTCTCCTCCTAAATCAAATCAAAACAAAAGGAAAGGACAGTTGTAGTACTACCAGCAAGACAACAAATATAAGTTCTTGAATAACCAACAAAGATGATTTCCAACATTGGAGAACAAGAAGAACAAAGAGGATATAACCCTTTCAGATATAGTCGACACAACTCGAACATATAGTGAAGACAACTACGACTTGCAAGACACAGAAAATAATTTATAGATAAGCATGTTAATTGAATTGTGAAGAACATAATAATCCATCGATCCATCGATTTATACGGTAGAAAATAAGTATAGTGATTATTCAATCAGAACATTGTGTTAAAAAAAATAACGGTAGTTAGATTATAACAAAATTAATGGCCCAGACGGAAGAATTCAATACTCCAAAATCATGTGGTCTCCACTGAACTTAAACTTATATATCTCTTTTCGACAATCAAAAATTAATGTAATATGTTTTCTAAATTAAAAATGCATAGTGACGTGTACTGACATGCATCATATCATTTCAGATTGAAGGTGGGTTACCCATTATCCAGAACCATCTACGTTACTTGAAATGAGGTATCGATGAATTTACAGATAAAAGTAAGCATTCAATATTTTATAATATTATATATTTTTTACAAATGTTTTTTTAAAATATATTAATTTTGACATAAAAATATACATCACTTATCTAATTAAAGATCAATTATAAAATAATTTGAATTATATAAATGTATGATATATTTAATACATAAATACAGTTGTTATATTTAAATTAATGACCATGAATGACCAAGTAAAACATGACTAACATCCTTACCAAACCTTATATATCCAACTAAAATATAGAGATTTTCAATATGTACAGTTTATATCAAGATGTGAATGTTGGTTATAATAAAACTTAACTGCTTATCAAAAGTTTTTCTTACAATTTAAAATTTTAAATTATGATTAATATTAAATAGATTGTTGTAGTGATATTATTCTTGTTTTCATATTAAATTTTT